>NC_060129.1:11858975-11911475 GCF_021461395.2 Schistocerca americana | reverse complement strand
ACTGGCTCGAGAAAGCTTGAAGATTTTACTGTGTTAAAACGGAGAGCAACTTGCAGGAGTAACTGTGACTCTCTTATGGTTGCCAATGCTCGTCGCCCAGCAAAAAACATCGGATAACTCGAGGAGCACCTGGCAGAAATAACTGTGAAAGTCTTAAGGTCGACAAATAATGGCGTATCGCTTCTGATGAACTGTCCAGAGAAAACTTGAGTATGCGACTATGGTAAAACGGGGAGCAACTGGTATGTGTAACTATGACTCTCTTAAGGTAGCCAAATGCCTCGTCACCAACGGAATAAATCGGCAAACTCGAGGGGCACCTGGCAGGAGTAACTGTGAAAGTCTTAAGGTCGACTAATAATGGATATAACTCCTGGTGAACAGGCCAGAGAAAGCTTGAAGACGTGACTGTGATAAAACAGGGAGCAACAGGAAGGAGTAAATATGACACTCTTAAGGTTGACAAATACTCGTCACCAGGCGAAATACATGGGCAAATTCGAGGAGCACCTGGCAGAAATAACTGTGAAAGTCTTATGTTCGACAAATAATAGCGTATCACTTCTGGTGAACTGGCCAGAGAAAGCTTGAATATGTGACTATGGTAAAAAGGGGAGCAATTGGTAGGAGTAACTATGACTCTCTTAAGGTAGCCAAATGCCTCGTCACCAGACGGAATTAATCGGCAAACTCGAGGAGCACCTAGCAGAAATAACTGTGAAAGTCTTATGGTCGACAAATAATGGCGTATCGCTTGTGCTGAACTGGCTCGAGAAAGCTTGAAGATTTTACTGTGTTAAAACGGAGAGCAACTTGCAGGAGTAACTGTGACTCTCTTATGGTTGCCAATGCTCGTCGCCCAGCAAAAAACATCGGATAACTCGAGGAGCACCTGGCAGAAATAACTGTGAAAGTCTTAAGGTCGACAAATAATGGCGTATCGCTTCTGATGAACTGGCCAGAGAAAACTTGAGTATGCGACTATGGTAAAACGGGGAGCAACTGGTATGTGTAACTATGACTCTCTTAAGGTAGCCAAATGCCTCGTCACCAGACGGAATTAATCGGCAAACTCGAGGAGCACCTAGCAGAAATAACTGTGAAAGTCTTATGGTCGACAAATAATGGCGTATCGCTTGTGCTGAACTGGCTCGAGAAAGCTTGAAGATTTTACTGTGTTAAAACGGAGAGCAACTTGCAGGAGTAACTGTGACTCTCTTATGGTTGCCAATGCTCGTCGCCCAGCAAAAAACATCGGATAACTCGAGGAGCACCTGGCAGAAATAACTGTGAAAGTCTTAAGGTCGACAAATAATGGCGTATCGCTTCTGATGAACTGGCCAGAGAAAACTTGAGTATGCGACGATGGTAAAACGGGGAGCAACTGGTATGTGTAACTATGACTCTCTTAAGGTAGCCAAATGCCTCGTCACCAACGGAATAAATCGGCAAACTCGAGGGGCACCTGGCAGGAGTAACTGTGAAAGTCTTAAGGTCGACTAATAATGGATATAACTCCTGGTGAACAGGCCAGAGAAAGCTTGAAGACGTGACTGTGATAAAACAGGGAGCAACAGGAAGGAGTAAATATGACATTCTTAAGGTTGACAAATACTCGTCACCAGGCGAAATACATGGGCAAATTCGAGGAGCACCTGGCAGAAATAACTGTGAAAGTCTTATGTTCGACAAATAATAGCGTATCGCTTCTGTTGAACTGGCCAGAGAAAGCTTGAATATGTGACTATGGTAAAAAGGGGAGCAATTGGTAGGAGTAACTATGACTCTCTTAAGGTAGCCAAATGCCTCGTCACCAGACGGAATTAATCGGCAAACTCGAGGAGCACCTAGCAGAAATAACTGTGAAAGTCTTATGGTCGACAAATAATGGCGTATCGCTTGTGCTGAACTGGCTCGAGAAAGCTTGAAGATTTTACTGTGTTAAAACGGAGAGCAACTTGCAGGAGTAACTGTGACTCTCTTATGGTTGCCAATGCTCGTCGCCCAGCAAAAAACATCGGATAACTCGAGGAGCACCTGGCAGAAATAACTGTGAAAGTCTTAAGGTCGACAAATAATGGCGTATCGCTTCTGATGAACTGGCCAGAGAAAACTTGAGTATGCGACTATGGTAAAACGGGGAGCAACTGGTATGTGTAACTATGACTCTCTTAAGGTAGCCAAATGCCTCGTCACCAACGGAATAAATCGGCAAACTCGAGGGGCACCTGGCAGGAGTAACTGTGAAAGTCTTAAGGTCGACTAATAATGGATATAACTCCTGGTGAACAGGCCAGAGAAAGCTTGAAGACGTGACTGTGATAAAACAGGGAGCAACAGGAAGGAGTAAATATGACACTCTTAAGGTTGACAAATACTCGTCACCAGGCGAAATACATGGGCAAATTCGAGGAGCACCTGGCAGAAATAACTGTGAAAGTCTTATGTTCGACAAATAATAGCGTATCACTTCTGGTGAACTGGCCAGAGAAAGCTTGAATATGTGACTATGGTAAAAAGGGGAGCAATTGGTAGGAGTAACTATGACTCTCTTAAGGTAGCCAAATGCCTCGTCACCAGACGGAATTAATCGGCAAACTCGAGGAGCACCTAGCAGAAATAACTGTGAAAGTCTTATGGTCGACAAATAATGGCGTATCGCTTGTGCTGAACTGGCTCGAGAAAGCTTGAAGATTTTACTGTGTTAAAACGGAGAGCAACTTGCAGGAGTAACTGTGACTCTCTTATGGTTGCCAATGCTCGTCGCCCAGCAAAAAACATCGGATAACTCGAGGAGCACCTGGCAGAAATAACTGTGAAAGTCTTAAGGTCGACAAATAATGGCGTATCGCTTCTGATGAACTGGCCAGAGAAAACTTGAGTATGCGACTATGGTAAAACGGGGAGCAACTGGTATGTGTAACTATGACTCTCTTAAGGTAGCCAAATGCCTCGTCACCAGACGGAATTAATCGGCAAACTCGAGGAGCACCTAGCAGAAATAACTGTGAAAGTCTTATGGTCGACAAATAATGGCGTATCGCTTGTGCTGAACTGGCTCGAGAAAGCTTGAAGATTTTACTGTGTTAAAACGGAGAGCAACTTGCAGGAGTAACTGTGACTCTCTTATGGTTGCCAATGCTCGTCGCCCAGCAAAAAACATCGGATAACTCGAGGAGCACCTGGCAGAAATAACTGTGAAAGTCTTAAGGTCGACAAATAATGGCGTATCGCTTCTGATGAACTGGCCAGAGAAAACTTGAGTATGCGACGATGGTAAAACGGGGAGCAACTGGTATGTGTAACTATGACTCTCTTAAGGTAGCCAAATGCCTCGTCACCAACGGAATAAATCGGCAAACTCGAGGGGCACCTGGCAGGAGTAACTGTGAAAGTCTTAAGGTCGACTAATAATGGATATAACTCCTGGTGAACAGGCCAGAGAAAGCTTGAAGACGTGACTGTGATAAAACAGGGAGCAACAGGAAGGAGTAAATATGACACTCTTAAGGTTGACAAATACTCGTCACCAGGCGAAATACATGGGCAAATTCGAGGAGCACCTGGCAGAAATAACTGTGAAAGTCTTATGTTCGACAAATAATAGCGTATCACTTCTGGTGAACTGGCCAGAGAAAGCTTGAATATGTGACTATGGTAAAAAGGGGAGCAATTGGTAGGAGTAACTATGACTCTCTTAAGGTAGCCAAATGCCTCGTCACCAGACGGAATTAATCGGCAAACTCGAGGAGCACCTAGCAGAAATAACTGTGAAAGTCTTATGGTCGACAAATAATGGCGTATCGCTTGTGCTGAACTGGCTCGAGAAAGCTTGAAGATTTTACTGTGTTAAAACGGAGAGCAACTTGCAGGAGTAACTGTGACTCTCTTATGGTTGCCAATGCTCGTCGCCCAGCAAAAAACATCGGATAACTCGAGGAGCACCTGGCAGAAATAACTGTGAAAGTCTTAAGGTCGACAAATAATGGCGTATCGCTTCTGATGAACTGGCCAGAGAAAACTTGAGTATGCGACTATGGTAAAACGGGGAGCAACTGGTATGTGTAACTATGACTCTCTTAAGGTAGCCAAATGCCTCGTCACCAACGGAATAAATCGGCAAACTCGAGGGGCACCTGGCAGGAGTAACTGTGAAAGTCTTAAGGTCGACTAATAATGGATATAACTCCTGGTGAACAGGCCAGAGAAAGCTTGAAGACGTGACTGTGATAAAACAGGGAGCAACAGGAAGGAGTAAATATGACACTCTTAAGGTTGACAAATACTCGTCACCAGGCGAAATACATGGGCAAATTCGAGGAGCACCTGGCAGAAATAACTGTGAAAGTCTTATGTTCGACAAATAATAGCGTATCACTTCTGGTGAACTGGCCAGAGAAAGCTTGAATATGTGACTATGGTAAAAAGGGGAGCAATTGGTAGGAGTAACTATGACTCTCTTAAGGTAGCCAAATGCCTCGTCACCAGACGGAATTAATCGGCAAACTCGAGGAGCACCTAGCAGAAATAACTGTGAAAGTCTTATGGTCGACAAATAATGGCGTATCGCTTGTGCTGAACTGGCTCGAGAAAGCTTGAAGATTTTACTGTGTTAAAACGGAGAGCAACTTGCAGGAGTAACTGTGACTCTCTTATGGTTGCCAATGCTCGTCGCCCAGCAAAAAACATCGGATAACTCGAGGAGCACCTGGCAGAAATAACTGTGAAAGTCTTAAGGTCGACAAATAATGGCGTATCGCTTCTGATGAACTGGCCAGAGAAAACTTGAGTATGCGACTATGGTAAAACGGGGAGCAACTGGTATGTGTAACTATGACTCTCTTAAGGTAGCCAAATGCCTCGTCACCAGACGGAATTAATCGGCAAACTCGAGGAGCACCTAGCAGAAATAACTGTGAAAGTCTTATGGTCGACAAATAATGGCGTATCGCTTGTGCTGAACTGGCTCGAGAAAGCTTGAAGATTTTACTGTGTTAAAACGGAGAGCAACTTGCAGGAGTAACTGTGACTCTCTTATGGTTGCCAATGCTCGTCGCCCAGCAAAAAACATCGGATAACTCGAGGAGCACCTGGCAGAAATAACTGTGAAAGTCTTAAGGTCGACAAATAATGGCGTATCGCTTCTGATGAACTGGCCAGAGAAAACTTGAGTATGCGACGATGGTAAAACGGGGAGCAACTGGTATGTGTAACTATGACTCTCTTAAGGTAGCCAAATGCCTCGTCACCAACGGAATAAATCGGCAAACTCGAGGGGCACCTGGCAGGAGTAACTGTGAAAGTCTTAAGGTCGACTAATAATGGATATAACTCCTGGTGAACAGGCCAGAGAAAGCTTGAAGACGTGACTGTGATAAAACAGGGAGCAACAGGAAGGAGTAAATATGACACTCTTAAGGTTGACAAATACTCGTCACCAGGCGAAATACATGGGCAAATTCGAGGAGCACCTGGCAGAAATAACTGTGAAAGTCTTATGTTCGACAAATAATAGCGTATCACTTCTGGTGAACTGGCCAGAGAAAGCTTGAATATGTGACTATGGTAAAAAGGGGAGCAATTGGTAGGAGTAACTATGACTCTCTTAAGGTAGCCAAATGCCTCGTCACCAGACGGAATTAATCGGCAAACTCGAGGAGCACCTAGCAGAAATAACTGTGAAAGTCTTATGGTCGACAAATAATGGCGTATCGCTTGTGCTGAACTGGCTCGAGAAAGCTTGAAGATTTTACTGTGTTAAAACGGAGAGCAACTTGCAGGAGTAACTGTGACTCTCTTATGGTTGCCAATGCTCGTCGCCCAGCAAAAAACATCGGATAACTCGAGGAGCACCTGGCAGAAATAACTGTGAAAGTCTTAAGGTCGACAAATAATGGCGTATCGCTTCTGATGAACTGGCCAGAGAAAACTTGAGTATGCGACTATGGTAAAACGGGGAGCAACTGGTATGTGTAACTATGACTCTCTTAAGGTAGCCAAATGCCTCGTCACCAGACGGAATTAATCGGCAAACTCGAGGAGCACCTAGCAGAAATAACTGTGAAAGTCTTATGGTCGACAAATAATGGCGTATCGCTTGTGCTGAACTGGCTCGAGAAAGCTTGAAGATTTTACTGTGTTAAAACGGAGAGCAACTTGCAGGAGTAACTGTGACTCTCTTATGGTTGCCAATGCTCGTCGCCCAGCAAAAAACATCGGATAACTCGAGGAGCACCTGGCAGAAATAACTGTGAAAGTCTTAAGGTCGACAAATAATGGCGTATCGCTTCTGATGAACTGGCCAGAGAAAACTTGAGTATGCGACGATGGTAAAACGGGGAGCAACTGGTATGTGTAACTATGACTCTCTTAAGGTAGCCAAATGCCTCGTCACCAACGGAATAAATCGGCAAACTCGAGGGGCACCTGGCAGGAGTAACTGTGAAAGTCTTAAGGTCGACTAATAATGGATATAACTCCTGGTGAACAGGCCAGAGAAAGCTTGAAGACGTGACTGTGATAAAACAGGGAGCAACAGGAAGGAGTAAATATGACACTCTTAAGGTTGACAAATACTCGTCACCAGGCGAAATACATGGGCAAATTCGAGGAGCACCTGGCAGAAATAACTGTGAAAGTCTTATGTTCGACAAATAATAGCGTATCACTTCTGGTGAACTGGCCAGAGAAAGCTTGAATATGTGACTATGGTAAAAAGGGGAGCAATTGGTAGGAGTAACTATGACTCTCTTAAGGTAGCCAAATGCCTCGTCACCAGACGGAATTAATCGGCAAACTCGAGGAGCACCTAGCAGAAATAACTGTGAAAGTCTTATGGTCGACAAATAATGGCGTATCGCTTGTGCTGAACTGGCTCGAGAAAGCTTGAAGATTTTACTGTGTTAAAACGGAGAGCAACTTGCAGGAGTAACTGTGACTCTCTTATGGTTGCCAATGCTCGTCGCCCAGCAAAAAACATCGGATAACTCGAGGAGCACCTGGCAGAAATAACTGTGAAAGTCTTAAGGTCGACAAATAATGGCGTATCGCTTCTGATGAACTGGCCAGAGAAAACTTGAGTATGCGACTATGGTAAAACGGGGAGCAACTGGTATGTGTAACTATGACTCTCTTAAGGTAGCCAAATGCCTCGTCACCAACGGAATAAATCGGCAAACTCGAGGGGCACCTGGCAGGAGTAACTGTGAAAGTCTTAAGGTCGACTAATAATGGATATAACTCCTGGTGAACAGGCCAGAGAAAGCTTGAAGACGTGACTGTGATAAAACAGGGAGCAACAGGAAGGAGTAAATATGACACTCTTAAGGTTGACAAATACTCGTCACCAGGCGAAATACATGGGCAAATTCGAGGAGCACCTGGCAGAAATAACTGTGAAAGTCTTATGTTCGACAAATAATAGCGTATCACTTCTGGTGAACTGGCCAGAGAAAGCTTGAATATGTGACTATGGTAAAAAGGGGAGCAATTGGTAGGAGTAACTATGACTCTCTTAAGGTAGCCAAATGCCTCGTCACCAGACGGAATTAATCGGCAAACTCGAGGAGCACCTAGCAGAAATAACTGTGAAAGTCTTATGGTCGACAAATAATGGCGTATCGCTTGTGCTGAACTGGCTCGAGAAAGCTTGAAGATTTTACTGTGTTAAAACGGAGAGCAACTTGCAGGAGTAACTGTGACTCTCTTATGGTTGCCAATGCTCGTCGCCCAGCAAAAAACATCGGATAACTCGAGGAGCACCTGGCAGAAATAACTGTGAAAGTCTTAAGGTCGACAAATAATGGCGTATCGCTTCTGATGAACTGGCCAGAGAAAACTTGAGTATGCGACTATGGTAAAACGGGGAGCAACTGGTATGTGTAACTATGACTCTCTTAAGGTAGCCAAATGCCTCGTCACCAGACGGAATTAATCGGCAAACTCGAGGAGCACCTAGCAGAAATAACTGTGAAAGTCTTATGGTCGACAAATAATGGCGTATCGCTTGTGCTGAACTGGCTCGAGAAAGCTTGAAGATTTTACTGTGTTAAAACGGAGAGCAACTTGCAGGAGTAACTGTGACTCTCTTATGGTTGCCAATGCTCGTCGCCCAGCAAAAAACATCGGATAACTCGAGGAGCACCTGGCAGAAATAACTGTGAAAGTCTTAAGGTCGACAAATAATGGCGTATCGCTTCTGATGAACTGGCCAGAGAAAACTTGAGTATGCGACGATGGTAAAACGGGGAGCAACTGGTATGTGTAACTATGACTCTCTTAAGGTAGCCAAATGCCTCGTCACCAACGGAATAAATCGGCAAACTCGAGGGGCACCTGGCAGGAGTAACTGTGAAAGTCTTAAGGTCGACTAATAATGGATATAACTCCTGGTGAACAGGCCAGAGAAAGCTTGAAGACGTGACTGTGATAAAACAGGGAGCAACAGGAAGGAGTAAATATGACACTCTTAAGGTTGACAAATACTCGTCACCAGGCGAAATACATGGGCAAATTCGAGGAGCACCTGGCAGAAATAACTGTGAAAGTCTTATGTTCGACAAATAATAGCGTATCACTTCTGGTGAACTGGCCAGAGAAAGCTTGAATATGTGACTATGGTAAAAAGGGGAGCAATTGGTAGGAGTAACTATGACTCTCTTAAGGTAGCCAAATGCCTCGTCACCAGACGGAATTAATCGGCAAACTCGAGGAGCACCTAGCAGAAATAACTGTGAAAGTCTTATGGTCGACAAATAATGGCGTATCGCTTGTGCTGAACTGGCTCGAGAAAGCTTGAAGATTTTACTGTGTTAAAACGGAGAGCAACTTGCAGGAGTAACTGTGACTCTCTTATGGTTGCCAATGCTCGTCGCCCAGCAAAAAACATCGGATAACTCGAGGAGCACCTGGCAGAAATAACTGTGAAAGTCTTAAGGTCGACAAATAATGGCGTATCGCTTCTGATGAACTGGCCAGAGAAAACTTGAGTATGCGACTATGGTAAAACGGGGAGCAACTGGTATGTGTAACTATGACTCTCTTAAGGTAGCCAAATGCCTCGTCACCAACGGAATAAATCGGCAAATTCGAGGGGCACCTGGCAGGAGTAACTGTGAAAGTCTTAAGGTCGACTAATAATGGATATAACTCCTGGTGAACAGGCCAGAGAAAGCTTGAAGACGTGACTGTGATAAAACAGGGAGCAACAGGAATGAGTAAATATGACACTCTTAAGGTTGACAAATACTCGTCACCAGGCGAAATACATGGGCAAATTCGAGGAGCACCTGGCAGAAATAACTGTGAAAGTCTTATGTTCGACAAATAATAGCGTATCACTTCTGGTGAACTGGCCAGAGAAAGCTTGAATATGTGACTATGGTAAAAAGGGGAGCAATTGGTAGGAGTAACTATGACTCTCTTAAGGTAGCCAAATGCCTCGTCACCAGACGGAATTAATCGGCAAACTCGAGGAGCACCTAGCAGAAATAACTGTGAAAGTCTTATGGTCGACAAATAATGGCGTATCGCTTGTGCTGAACTGGCTCGAGAAAGCTTGAAGATTTTACTGTGTTAAAACGGAGAGCAACTTGCAGGAGTAACTGTGACTCTCTTATGGTTGCCAATGCTCGTCGCCCAGCAAAAAACATCGGATAACTCGAGGAGCACCTGGCAGAAATAACTGTGAAAGTCTTAAGGTCGACAAATAATGGCGTATCGCTTCTGATGAACTGTCCAGAGAAAACTTGAGTATGCGACTATGGTAAAACGGGGAGCAACTGGCATGTGTAACTATGACTCTCTTAAGGTAGCCAAATGCCTCGTCACCAACGGAATAAATCGGCAAACTCGAGGGGCACCTGGCAGGAGTAACTGTGAAAGTCTTAAGGTCGACTAATAATGGATATAACTCCTGGTGAACAGGCCAGAGAAAGCTTGAAGACGTGACTGTGATAAAACAGGGAGCAACAGGAAGGAGTAAATATGACACTCTTAAGGTTGACAAATACTCGTCACCAGGCGAAATACATGGGCAAATTCGAGGAGCACCTGGCAGAAATAACTGTGAAAGTCTTATGTTCGACAAATAATAGCGTATCACTTCTGGTGAACTGGCCAGAGAAAGCTTGAATATGTGACTATGGTAAAAAGGGGAGCAATTGGTAGGAGTAACTATGACTCTCTTAAGGTAGCCAAATGCCTCGTCACCAGACGGAATTAATCGGCAAACTCGAGGAGCACCTAGCAGAAATAACTGTGAAAGTCTTATGGTCGACAAATAATGGCGTATCGCTTGTGCTGAACTGGCTCGAGAAAGCTTGAAGATTTTACTGTGTTAAAACGGAGAGCAACTTGCAGGAGTAACTGTGACTCTCTTATGGTTGCCAATGCTCGTCGCCCAGCAAAAAACATCGGATAACTCGAGGAGCACCTGGCAGAAATAACTGTGAAAGTCTTAAGGTCGACAAATAATGGCGTATCGCTTCTGATGAACTGGCCAGAGAAAACTTGAGTATGCGACTATGGTAAAACGGGGAGCAACTGGTATGTGTAACTATGACTCTCTTAAGGTAGCCAAATGCCTCGTCACCAGACGGAATTAATCGGCAAACTCGAGGAGCACCTAGCAGAAATAACTGTGAAAGTCTTATGGTCGACAAATAATGGCGTATCGCTTGTGCTGAACTGGCTCGAGAAAGCTTGAAGATTTTACTGTGTTAAAACGGAGAGCAACTTGCAGGAGTAACTGTGACTCTCTTATGGTTGCCAATGCTCGTCGCCCAGCAAAAAACATCGGATAACTCGAGGAGCACCTGGCAGAAATAACTGTGAAAGTCTTAAGGTCGACAAATAATGGCGTATCGCTTCTGATGAACTGGCCAGAGAAAACTTGAGTATGCGACGATGGTAAAACGGGGAGCAACTGGTATGTGTAACTATGACTCTCTTAAGGTAGCCAAATGCCTCGTCACCAACGGAATAAATCGGCAAACTCGAGGGGCACCTGGCAGGAGTAACTGTGAAAGTCTTAAGGTCGACTAATAATGGATATAACTCCTGGTGAACAGGCCAGAGAAAGCTTGAAGACGTGACTGTGATAAAACAGGGAGCAACAGGAAGGAGTAAATATGACACTCTTAAGGTTGACAAATACTCGTCACCAGGCGAAATACATGGGCAAATTCGAGGAGCACCTGGCAGAAATAACTGTGAAAGTCTTATGTTCGACAAATAATAGCGTATCACTTCTGGTGAACTGGCCAGAGAAAGCTTGAATATGTGACTATGGTAAAAAGGGGAGCAATTGGTAGGAGTAACTATGACTCTCTTAAGGTAGCCAAATGCCTCGTCACCAGACGGAATTAATCGGCAAACTCGAGGAGCACCTAGCAGAAATAACTGTGAAAGTCTTATGGTCGACAAATAATGGCGTATCGCTTGTGCTGAACTGGCTCGAGAAAGCTTGAAGATTTTACTGTGTTAAAACGGAGAGCAACTTGCAGGAGTAACTGTGACTCTCTTATGGTTGCCAATGCTCGTCGCCCAGCAAAAAACATCGGATAACTCGAGGAGCACCTGGCAGAAATAACTGTGAAAGTCTTAAGGTCGACAAATAATGGCGTATCGCTTCTGATGAACTGGCCAGAGAAAACTTGAGTATGCGACGATGGTAAAACGGGGAGCAACTGGTATGTGTAACTATGACTCTCTTAAGGTAGCCAAATGCCTCGTCACCAACGGAATAAATCGGCAAACTCGAGGGGCACCTGGCAGGAGTAACTGTGAAAGTCTTAAGGTCGACTAATAATGGATATAACTCCTGGTGAACAGGCCAGAGAAAGCTTGAAGACGTGACTGTGATAAAACAGGGAGCAACAGGAAGGAGTAAATATGACACTCTTAAGGTTGACAAATACTCGTCACCAGGCGAAATACATGGGCAAATTCGAGGAGCACCTGGCAGAAATAACTGTGAAAGTCTTATGTTCGACAAATAATAGCGTATCACTTCTGGTGAACTGGCCAGAGAAAGCTTGAATATGTGACTATGGTAAAAAGGGGAGCAATTGGTAGGAGTAACTATGACTCTCTTAAGGTAGCCAAATGCCTCGTCACCAGACGGAATTAATCGGCAAACTCGAGGAGCACCTAGCAGAAATAACTGTGAAAGTCTTATGGTCGACAAATAATGGCGTATCGCTTGTGCTGAACTGGCTCGAGAAAGCTTGAAGATTTTACTGTGTTAAAACGGAGAGCAACTTGCAGGAGTAACTGTGACTCTCTTATGGTTGCCAATGCTCGTCGCCCAGCAAAAAACATCGGATAACTCGAGGAGCACCTGGCAGAAATAACTGTGAAAGTCTTAAGGTCGACAAATAATGGCGTATCGCTTCTGATGAACTGTCCAGAGAAAACTTGAGTATGCGACTATGGTAAAACGGGGAGCAACTGGCATGTGTAACTATGACTCTCTTAAGGTAGCCAAATGCCTCGTCACCAACGGAATAAATCGGCAAACTCGAGGGGCACCTGGCAGGAGTAACTGTGAAAGTCTTAAGGTCGACTAATAATGGATATAACTCCTGGTGAACAGGCCAGAGAAAGCTTGAAGACGTGACTGTGATAAAACAGGGAGCAACAGGAAGGAGTAAATATGACACTCTTAAGGTTGACAAATACTCGTCACCAGGCGAAATACATGGGCAAATTCGAGGAGCACCTGGCAGAAATAACTGTGAAAGTCTTATGTTCGACAAATAATAGCGTATCACTTCTGGTGAACTGGCCAGAGAAAGCTTGAATATGTGACTATGGTAAAAAGGGGAGCAATTGGTAGGAGTAACTATGACTCTCTTAAGGTAGCCAAATGCCTCGTCACCAGACGGAATTAATCGGCAAACTCGAGGAGCACCTAGCAGAAATAACTGTGAAAGTCTTATGGTCGACAAATAATGGCGTATCGCTTGTGCTGAACTGGCTCGAGAAAGCTTGAAGATTTTACTGTGTTAAAACGGAGAGCAACTTGCAGGAGTAACTGTGACTCTCTTATGGTTGCCAATGCTCGTCGCCCAGCAAAAAACATCGGATAACTCGAGGAGCACCTGGCAGAAATAACTGTGAAAGTCTTAAGGTCGACAAATAATGGCGTATCGCTTCTGATGAACTGGCCAGAGAAAACTTGAGTATGCGACTATGGTAAAACGGGGAGCAACTGGTATGTGTAACTATGACTCTCTTAAGGTAGCCAAATGCCTCGTCACCAACGGAATAAATCGGCAAACTCGAGGGGCACCTGGCAGGAGTAACTGTGAAAGTCTTAAGGTCGACTAATAATGGATATAACTCCTGGTGAACAGGCCAGAGAAAGCTTGAAGACGTGACTGTGATAAAACAGGGAGCAACAGGAAGGAGTAAATATGACACTCTTAAGGTTGACAAATACTCGTCACCAGGCGAAATACATGGGCAAATTCGAGGAGCACCTGGCAGAAATAACTGTGAAAGTCTTATGTTCGACAAATAATAGCGTATCACTTCTGGTTAACTGGCCAGAGAAAGCTTGAAGATTTTACTGTGTTAAAACGGAGAGCAACTTGCAGGAGTAACTGTGACTCTCTTATGGTTGCCAATGCTCGTCGCCCAGCAAAAAACATCGGATAACTCGAGGAGCACCTGGCAGAAATAACTGTGAAAGTCTTAAGGTCGACAAATAATGGCGTATCGCTTCTGATGAACTGGCCAGAGAAAACTTGAGTATGCGACGATGGTAAAACGGGGAGCAACTGGTATGTGTAACTATGACTCTCTTAAGGTAGCCAAATGCCTCGTCACCAACGGAATAAATCGGCAAACTCGAGGGGCACCTGGCAGGAGTAACTGTGAAAGTCTTAAGGTCGACTAATAATGGATATAACTCCTGGTGAACAGGCCAGAGAAAGCTTGAAGACGTGACTGTGATAAAACAGGGAGCAACAGGAAGGAGTAAATATGACACTCTTAAGGTTGACAAATACTCGTCACCAGGCGAAATACATGGGCAAATTCGAGGAGCACCTGGCAGAAATAACTGTGAAAGTCTTATGTTCGACAAATAATAGCGTATCACTTCTGGTGAACTGGCCAGAGAAAGCTTGAATATGTGACTATGGTAAAAAGGGGAGCAATTGGTAGGAGTAACTATGACTCTCTTAAGGTAGCCAAATGCCTCGTCACCAGACGGAATTAATCGGCAAACTCGAGGAGCACCTAGCAGAAATAACTGTGAAAGTCTTATGGTCGACAAATAATGGCGTATCGCTTGTGCTGAACTGGCTCGAGAAAGCTTGAAGATTTTACTGTGTTAAAACGGAGAGCAACTTGCAGGAGTAACTGTGACTCTCTTATGGTTGCCAATGCTCGTCGCCCAGCAAAAAACATCGGATAACTCGAGGAGCACCTGGCAGAAATAACTGTGAAAGTCTTAAGGTCGACAAATAATGGCGTATCGCTTCTGATGAACTGGCCAGAGAAAACTTGAGTATGCGACTATGGTAAAACGGGGAGCAACTGGTATGTGTAACTATGACTCTCTTAAGGTAGCCAAATGCCTCGTCACCAACGGAATAAATCGGCAAACTCGAGGGGCACCTGGCAGGAGTAACTGTGAAAGTCTTAAGGTCGACTAATAATGGATATAACTCCTGGTGAACAGGCCAGAGAAAGCTTGAAGACGTGACTGTGATAAAACAGGGAGCAACAGGAAGGAGTAAATATGACACTCTTAAGGTTGACAAATACTCGTCACCAGGCGAAATACATGGGCAAATTCGAGGAGCACCTGGCAGAAATAACTGTGAAAGTCTTATGTTCGACAAATAATAGCGTATCACTTCTGGTGAACTGGCCAGAGAAAGCTTGAATATGTGACTATGGTAAAAAGGGGAGCAATTGGTAGGAGTAACTATGACTCTCTTAAGGTAGCCAAATGCCTCGTCACCAGACGGAATTAATCGGCAAACTCGAGGAGCACCTAGCAGAAATAACTGTGAAAGTCTTATGGTCGACAAATAATGGCGTATCGCTTGTGCTGAACTGGCTCGAGAAAGCTTGAAGATTTTACTGTGTTAAAACGGAGAGCAACTTGCAGGAGTAACTGTGACTCTCTTATGGTTGCCAATGCTCGTCGCCCAGCAAAAAACATCGGATAACTCGAGGAGCACCTGGCAGAAATAACTGTGAAAGTCTTAAGGTCGACAAATAATGGCGTATCGCTTCTGATGAACTGGCCAGAGAAAGCTTGAGTATGTGACTATGGTAAAACGGGGAGCAACTGGTATGTGTAACTATGACTCTCTTAAGGTAGCCAAATGCCTCGTCACCAACGGAATAAATCGGCAAACTCGAGGGGCACCTGGCAGGAGTAACTGTGAAAGTCTTAAGGTCGACTAATAATGGATATAACTCCTGGTGAACAGGCCAGAGAAAGCTTGAAGACGTGACTGTGATAAAACAGGGAGCAACAGGAAGGAGTAAATATGACACTCTTAAGGTTGACAAATACTCGTCACCAGGCGAAATACATGGGCAAATTCGAGGAGCACCTGGCAGAAATAACTGTGAAAGTCTTATGTTCGACAAATAATAGCGTATCACTTCTGGTGAACTGGCCAGAGAAAGCTTGAATATGTGACTATGGTAAAAAGGGGAGCAATTGGTAGGAGTAACTATGACTCTCTTAAGGTAGCCAAATGCCTCGTCACCAGACGGAATTAATCGGCAAACTCGAGGAGCACCTAGCAGAAATAACTGTGAAAGTCTTATGGTCGACAAATAATGGCGTATCGCTTGTGCTGAACTGGCTCGAGAAAGCTTGAAGATTTTACTGTGTTAAAACGGAGAGCAACTTGCAGGAGTAACTGTGACTCTCTTATGGTTGCCAATGCTCGTCGCCCAGCAAAAAACATCGGATAACTCGAGGAGCACCTGGCAGAAATAACTGTGAAAGTCTTAAGGTCGACAAATAATGGCGTATCGCTTCTGATGAACTGTCCAGAGAAAACTTGAGTATGCGACTATGGTAAAACGGGGAGCAACTGGTATGTGTAACTATGACTCTCTTAAGGTAGCCAAATGCCTCGTCACCAACGGAATAAATCGGCAAACTCGAGGGGCACCTGGCAGGAGTAACTGTGAAAGTCTTAAGGTCGACTAATAATGGATATAACTCCTGGTGAACAGGCCAGAGAAAGCTTGAAGACGTGACTGTGATAAAACAGGGAGCAACAGGAAGGAGTAAATATGACACTCTTAAGGTTGACAAATACTCGTCACCAGGCGAAATACATGGGCAAATTCGAGGAGCACCTGGCAGAAATAACTGTGAAAGTCTTATGTTCGACAAATAATAGCGTATCACTTCTGGTGAACTGGCCAGAGAAAGCTTGAATATGTGACTATGGTAAAAAGGGGAGCAATTGGTAGGAGTAACTATGACTCTCTTAAGGTAGCCAAATGCCTCGTCACCAGATGGAATTAATCGGCAAACTCGAGGAGCACCTAGCAGAAATAACTGTGAAAGTCTTATGGTCGACAAATAATGGCGTATCGCTTGTGCTGAACTGGCTCGAGAAAGCTTGAAGATTTTACTGTGTTAAAACGGAGAGCAACTTGCAGGAGTAACTGTGACTCTCTTATGGTTGCCAATGCTCGTCGCCCAGCAAAAAACATCGGATAACTCGAGGAGCACCTGGCAGAAATAACTGTGAAAGTCTTAAGGTCGACAAATAATGGCGTATCGCTTCTGATGAACTGGCCAGAGAAAGCTTGAGTATGTGACTATGGTAAAACGGGGAGCAACTGGTATGTGTAACTATGACTCTCTTAAGGTAGCCAAATGCCTCGTCACCAACGGAATAAATCGGCAAACTCGAGGGGCACCTGGCAGGAGTAACTGTGAAAGTCTTAAGGTCGACTAATAATGGATATAACTCCTGGTGAACAGGCCAGAGAAAGCTTGAAGACGTGACTGTGATAAAACAGGGAGCAACAGGAAGGAGTAAATATGACACTCTTAAGGTTGACAAATACTCGTCACCAGGCGAAATACATGGGCAAATTCGAGGAGCACCTGGCAGAAATAACTGTGAAAGTCTTATGTTCGACAAATAATAGCGTATCACTTCTGGTGAACTGGCCAGAGAAAGCTTGAATATGTGACTATGGTAAAAAGGGGAGCAATTGGTAGGAGTAACTATGACTCTCTTAAGGTAGCCAAATGCCTCGTCACCAGACGGAATTAATCGGCAAACTCGAGGAGCACCTAGCAGAAATAACTGTGAAAGTCTTATGGTCGACAAATAATGGCGTATCGCTTGTGCTGAACTGGCTCGAGAAAGCTTGAAGATTTTACTGTGTTAAAACGGAGAGCAACTTGCAGGAGTAACTGTGACTCTCTTATGGTTGCCAATGCTCGTCGCCCAGCAAAAAACATCGGATAACTCGAGGAGCACCTGGCAGAAATAACTGTGAAAGTCTTAAGGTCGACAAATAATGGCGTATCGCTTCTGATGAACTGTCCAGAGAAAACTTGAGTATGCGACTATGGTAAAACGGGGAGCAACTGGTATGTGTAACTATGACTCTCTTAAGGTAGCCAAATGCCTCGTCACCAACGGAATAAATCGGCAAACTCGAGGGGCACCTGGCAGGAGTAACTGTGAAAGTCTTAAGGTCGACTAATAATGGATATAACTCCTGGTGAACAGGCCAGAGAAAGCTTGAAGACGTGACTGTGATAAAACAGGGAGCAACAGGAAGGAGTAAATATGACACTCTTAAGGTTGACAAATACTCGTCACCAGGCGAAATACATGGGCAAATTCGAGGAGCACCTGGCAGAAATAACTGTGAAAGTCTTATGTTCGACAAATAATAGCGTATCACTTCTGGTGAACTGGCCAGAGAAAGCTTGAATATGTGACTATGGTAAAAAGGGGAGCAATTGGTAGGAGTAACTATGACTCTCTTAAGGTAGCCAAATGCCTCGTCACCAGATGGAATTAATCGGCAAACTCGAGGAGCACCTAGCAGAAATAACTGTGAAAGTCTTATGGTCGACAAATAATGGCGTATCGCTTGTGCTGAACTGGCTCGAGAAAGCTTGAAGATTTTACTGTGTTAAAACGGAGAGCAACTTGCAGGAGTAACTGTGACTCTCTTATGGTTGCCAATGCTCGTCGCCCAGCAAAAAACATCGGATAACTCGAGGAGCACCTGGCAGAAATAACTGTGAAAGTCTTAAGGTCGACAAATAATGGCGTATCGCTTCTGATGAACTGGCCAGAGAAAACTTGAGTATGCGACTATGGTAAAACGGGGAGCAACTGGTATGTGTAACTATGACTCTCTTAAGGTAGCCAAATGCCTCGTCACCAGACGGAATTAATCGGCAAACTCGAGGAGCACCTAGCAGAAATAACTGTGAAAGTCTTATGGTCGACAAATAATGGCGTATCGCTTGTGCTGAACTGGCTCGAGAAAGCTTGAAGATTTTACTGTGTTAAAACGGAGAGCAACTTGCAGGAGTAACTGTGACTCTCTTATGGTTGCCAATGCTCGTCGCCCAGCAAAAAACATCGGATAACTCGAGGAGGACCTGGCAGAAATAACTGTGAAAGTCTTAAGGTCGACAAATAATGGCGTATCGCTTCTGATGAACTGGCCAGAGAAAACTTGAGTATGCGACGATGGTAAAACGGGGAGCAACTGGTATGTGTAGCTATGACTCTCTTAAGGTAGCCAAATGCCTCGTCACCAACGGAATAAATCGGCAAACTCGAGGGGCACCTGGCAGGAGTAACTGTGAAAGTCTTAAGGTCGACTAATAATGGATATAACTCCTGGTGAACAGGCCAGAGAAAGCTTGAAGACGTGACTGTGATAAAACAGGGAGCAACAGGAAGGAGTAAATATGACACTCTTAAGGTTGACAAATACTCGTCACCAGGCGAAATACATGGGCAAATTCGAGGAGCACCTGGCAGAAATAACTGTGAAAGTCTTATGTTCGACAAATAATAGCGTATCACTTCTGGTGAACTGGCCAGAGAAAGCTTGAATATGTGACTATGGTAAAAAGGGGAGCAATTGGTAGGAGTAACTATGACTCTCTTAAGGTAGCCAAATGCCTCGTCACCAGACGGAATTAATCGGCAAACTCGAGGAGCACCTAGCAGAAATAACTGTGAAAGTCTTATGGTCGACAAATAATGGCGTATCGCTTGTGCTGAACTGGCTCGAGAAAGCTTGAAGATTTTACTGTGTTAAAACGGAGAGCAACTTGCAGGAGTAACTGTGACTCTCTTATGGTTGCCAATGCTCGTCGCCCAGCAAAAAACATCGGATAACTCGAGGAGCACCTGGCAGAAATAACTGTGAAAGTCTTAAGGTCGACAAATAATGGCGTATCGCTTCTGATGAACTGGCCAGAGAAAACTTGAGTATGCGACTATGGTAAAACGGGGAGCAACTGGTATGTGTAACTATGACTCTCTTAAGGTAGCCAAATGCCTCGTCACCAACGGAATAAATCGGCAAACTCGAGGGGCACCTGGCAGGAGTAACTGTGAAAGTCTTAAGGTCGACTAATAATGGATATAACTCCTGGTGAACAGGCCAGAGAAAGCGTGAAGACGTGACTGTGATAAAACAGGGAGCAACAGGAAGGAGTAAATATGACACTCTTAAGGTTGACAAATACTCGTCACCAGGCGAAATACATGGGCAAATTCGAGGAGCACCTGGCAGAAATAACTGTGAAAGTCTTATGTTCGACAAATAATAGCGTATCACTTCTGGTGAACTGGCCAGAGAAAGCTTGAATATGTGACTATGGTAAAAAGGGGAGCAATTGGTAGGAGTAACTATGACTCTCTTAAGGTAGCCAAATGCCTCGTCACCAGACGGAATTAATCGGCAAACTCGAGGAGCACCTAGCAGAAATAACTGTGAAAGTCTTATGGTCGACAAATAATGGCGTATCGCTTGTGCTGAACTGGCTCGAGAAAGCTTGAAGATTTTACTGTGTTAAAACGGAGAGCAACTTGCAGGAGTAACTGTGACTCTCTTATGGTTGCCAATGCTCGTCGCCCAGCAAAAAACATCGGATAACTCGAGGAGCACCTGGCAGAAATAACTGTGAAAGTCTTAAGGTCGACAAATAATGGCGTATCGCTTCTGATGAACTGTCCAGAGAAAACTTGAGTATGCGACTATGGTAAAACGGGGAGCAACTGGTATGTGTAACTATGACTCTCTTAAGGTAGCCAAATGCCTCGTCACCAACGGAATAAATCGGCAAACTCGAGGGGCACCTGGCAGGAGTAACTGTGAAAGTCTTAAGGTCGACTAATAATGGATATAACTCCTGGTGAACAGGCCAGAGAAAGCTTGAAGACGTGACTGTGATAAAACAGGGAGCAACAGGAAGGAGTAAATATGACACTCTTAAGGTTGACAAATACTCGTCACCAGGCGAAATACATGGGCAAATTCGAGGAGCACCTGGCAGAAATAACTGTGAAAGTCTTATGTTCGACAAATAATAGCGTATCACTTCTGGTGAACTGGCCAGAGAAAGCTTGAATATGTGACTATGGTAAAAAGGGGAGCAATTGGTAGGAGTAACTATGACTCTCTTAAGGTAGCCAAATGCCTCGTCACCAGACGGAATTAATCGGCAAACTCGAGGAGCACCTAGCAGAAATAACTGTGAAAGTCTTATGGTCGACAAATAATGGCGTATCGCTTGTGCTGAACTGGCTCGAGAAAGCTTGAAGATTTTACTGTGTTAAAACGGAGAGCAACTTGCAGGAGTAACTGTGACTCTCTTATGGTTGCCAATGCTCGTCGCCCAGCAAAAAACATCGGATAACTCGAGGAGCACCTGGCAGAAATAACTGTGAAAGTCTTAAGGTCGACAAATAATGGCGTATCGCTTCTGATGAACTGGCCAGAGAAAACTTGAGTATGCGACTATGGTAAAACGGGGAGCAACTGGTATGTGTAACTATGACTCTCTTAAGGTAGCCAAATGCCTCGTCACCAACGGAATAAATCGGCAAACTCGAGGGGCACCTGGCAGGAGTAACTGTGAAAGTCTTAAGGTCGACTAATAATGGATATAACTCCTGGTGAACAGGCCAGAGAAAGCTTGAAGACGTGACTGTGATAAAACAGGGAGCAACAGGAAGGAGTAAATATGACACTCTTAAGGTTGACAAATACTCGTCACCAGGCGAAATACATGGGCAAATTCGAGGAGCACCTGGCAGAAATAACTGTGAAAGTCTTATGTTCGACAAATAATAGCGTATCACTTCTGGTGAACTGGCCAGAGAAAGCTTGAATATGTGACTATGGTAAAAAGGGGAGCAATTGGTAGGAGTAACTATGACTCTCTTAAGGTAGCCAAATGCCTCGTCACCAGACGGAATTAATCGGCAAACTCGAGGAGCACCTAGCAGAAATAACTGTGAAAGTCTTATGGTCGACAAATAATGGCGTATCGCTTGTGCTGAACTGGCTCGAGAAAGCTTGAAGATTTTACTGTGTTAAAACGGAGAGCAACTTGCAGGAGTAACTGTGACTCTCTTATGGTTGCCAATGCTCGTCGCCCAGCAAAAAACATCGGATAACTCGAGGAGCACCTGGCAGAAATAACTGTGAAAGTCTTAAGGTCGACAAATAATGGCGTATCGCTTCTGATGAACTGGCCAGAGAAAGCTTGAGTATGTGACTATGGTAAAACGGGGAGCAACTGGTATGTGTAACTATGACTCTCTTAAGGTAGCCAAATGCCTCGTCACCAACGGAATAAATCGGCAAACTCGAGGGGCACCTGGCAGGAGTAACTGTGAAAGTCTTAAGGTCGACTAATAATGGATATAACTCCTGGTGAACAGGCCAGAGAAAGCTTGAAGACGTGACTGTGATAAAACAGGGAGCAACAGGAAGGAGTAAATATGACACTCTTAAGGTTGACAAATACTCGTCACCAGGCGAAATACATGGGCAAATTCGAGGAGCACCTGGCAGAAATAACTGTGAAAGTCTTATGTTCGACAAATAATAGCGTATCACTTCTGGTGAACTGGCCAGAGAAAGCTTGAATATGTGACTATGGTAAAAAGGGGAGCAATTGGTAGGAGTAACTATGACTCTCTTAAGGTAGCCAAATGCCTCGTCACCAGACGGAATTAATCGGCAAACTCGAGGAGCACCTAGCAGAAATAACTGTGAAAGTCTTATGGTCGACAAATAATGGCGTATCGCTTGTGCTGAACTGGCTCGAGAAAGCTTGAAGATTTTACTGTGTTAAAACGGAGAGCAACTTGCAGGAGTAACTGTGACTCTCTTATGGTTGCCAATGCTCGTCGCCCAGCAAAAAACATCGGATAACTCGAGGAGCACCTGGCAGAAATAACTGTGAAAGTCTTAAGGTCGACAAATAATGGCGTATCGCTTCTGATGAACTGTCCAGAGAAAACTTGAGTATGCGACTATGGTAAAACGGGGAGCAACTGGTATGTGTAACTATGACTCTCTTAAGGTAGCCAAATGCCTCGTCACCAACGGAATAAATCGGCAAACTCGAGGGGCACCTGGCAGGAGTAACTGTGAAAGTCTTAAGGTCGACTAATAATGGATATAACTCCTGGTGAACAGGCCAGAGAAAGCTTGAAGACGTGACTGTGATAAAACAGGGAGCAACAGGAAGGAGTAAATATGACACTCTTAAGGTTGACAAATACTCGTCACCAGGCGAAATACATGGGCAAATTCGAGGAGCACCTGGCAGAAATAACTGTGAAAGTCTTATGTTCGACAAATAATAGCGTATCACTTCTGGTGAACTGGCCAGAGAAAGCTTGAATATGTGACTATGGTAAAAAGGGGAGCAATTGGTAGGAGTAACTATGACTCTCTTAAGGTAGCCAAATGCCTCGTCACCAGATGGAATTAATCGGCAAACTCGAGGAGCACCTAGCAGAAATAACTGTGAAAGTCTTATGGTCGACAAATAATGGCGTATCGCTTGTGCTGAACTGGCTCGAGAAAGCTTGAAGATTTTACTGTGTTAAAACGGAGAGCAACTTGCAGGAGTAACTGTGACTCTCTTATGGTTGCCAATGCTCGTCGCCCAGCAAAAAACATCGGATAACTCGAGGAGCACCTGGCAGAAATAACTGTGAAAGTCTTAAGGTCGACAAATAATGGCGTATCGCTTCTGATGAACTGGCCAGAGAAAACTTGAGTATGCGACTATGGTAAAACGGGGAGCAACTGGTATGTGTAACTATGACTCTCTTAAGGTAGCCAAATGCCTCGTCACCAGACGGAATTAATCGGCAAACTCGAGGAGCACCTAGCAGAAATAACTGTGAAAGTCTTATGGTCGACAAATAATGGCGTATCGCTTGTGCTGAACTGGCTCGAGAAAGCTTGAAGATTTTACTGTGTTAAAACGGAGAGCAACTTGCAGGAGTAACTGTGACTCTCTTATGGTTGCCAATGCTCGTCGCCCAGCAAAAAACATCGGATAACTCGAGGAGGACCTGGCAGAAATAACTGTGAAAGTCTTAAGGTCGACAAATAATGGCGTATCGCTTCTGATGAACTGGCCAGAGAAAACTTGAGTATGCGACGATGGTAAAACGGGGAGCAACTGGTATGTGTAGCTATGACTCTCTTAAGGTAGCCAAATGCCTCGTCACCAACGGAATAAATCGGCAAACTCGAGGGGCACCTGGCAGGAGTAACTGTGAAAGTCTTAAGGTCGACTAATAATGGATATAACTCCTGGTGAACAGGCCAGAGAAAGCTTGAAGACGTGACTGTGATAAAACAGGGAGCAACAGGAAGGAGTAAATATGACACTCTTAAGGTTGACAAATACTCGTCACCAGGCGAAATACATGGGCAAATTCGAGGAGCACCTGGCAGAAATAACTGTGAAAGTCTTATGTTCGACAAATAATAGCGTATCACTTCTGGTGAACTGGCCAGAGAAAGCTTGAATATGTGACTATGGTAAAAAGGGGAGCAATTGGTAGGAGTAACTATGACTCTCTTAAGGTAGCCAAATGCCTCGTCACCAGACGGAATTAATCGGCAAACTCGAGGAGCACCTAGCAGAAATAACTGTGAAAGTCTTATGGTCGACAAATAATGGCGTATCGCTTGTGCTGAACTGGCTCGAGAAAGCTTGAAGATTTTACTGTGTTAAAACGGAGAGCAACTTGCAGGAGTAACTGTGACTCTCTTATGGTTGCCAATGCTCGTCGCCCAGCAAAAAACATCGGATAACTCGAGGAGCACCTGGCAGAAATAACTGTGAAAGTCTTAAGGTCGACAAATAATGGCGTATCGCTTCTGATGAACTGGCCAGAGAAAACTTGAGTATGCGACTATGGTAAAACGGGGAGCAACTGGTATGTGTAACTATGACTCTCTTAAGGTAGCCAAATGCCTCGTCACCAACGGAATAAATCGGCAAACTCGAGGGGCACCTGGCAGGAGTAACTGTGAAAGTCTTAAGGTCGACTAATAATGGATATAACTCCTGGTGAACAGGCCAGAGAAAGCGTGAAGACGTGACTGTGATAAAACAGGGAGCAACAGGAAGGAGTAAATATGACACTCTTAAGGTTGACAAATACTCGTCACCAGGCGAAATACATGGGCAAATTCGAGGAGCACCTGGCAGAAATAACTGTGAAAGTCTTATGTTCGACAAATAATAGCGTATCACTTCTGGTGAACTGGCCAGAGAAAGCTTGAATATGTGACTATGGTAAAAAGGGGAGCAATTGGTAGGAGTAACTATGACTCTCTTAAGGTAGCCAAATGCCTCGTCACCAGACGGAATTAATCGGCAAACTCGAGGAGCACCTAGCAGAAATAACTGTGAAAGTCTTATGGTCGACAAATAATGGCGTATCGCTTGTGCTGAACTGGCTCGAGAAAGCTTGAAGATTTTACTGTGTTAAAACGGAGAGCAACTTGCAGGAGTAACTGTGACTCTCTTATGGTTGCCAATGCTCGTCGCCCAGCAAAAAACATCGGATAACTCGAGGAGCACCTGGCAGAAATAACTGTGAAAGTCTTAAGGTCGACAAATAATGGCGTATCGCTTCTGATGAACTGTCCAGAGAAAACTTGAGTATGCGACTATGGTAAAACGGGGAGCAACTGGTATGTGTAACTATGACTCTCTTAAGGTAGCCAAATGCCTCGTCACCAACGGAATAAATCGGCAAACTCGAGGGGCACCTGGCAGGAGTAACTGTGAAAGTCTTAAGGTCGACTAATAATGGATATAACTCCTGGTGAACAGGCCAGAGAAAGCTTGAAGACGTGACTGTGATAAAACAGGGAGCAACAGGAAGGAGTAAATATGACACTCTTAAGGTTGACAAATACTCGTCACCAGGCGAAATACATGGGCAAATTCGAGGAGCACCTGGCAGAAATAACTGTGAAAGTCTTATGTTCGACAAATAATAGCGTATCACTTCTGGTGAACTGGCCAGAGAAAGCTTGAATATGTGACTATGGTAAAAAGGGGAGCAATTGGTAGGAGTAACTATGACTCTCTTAAGGTAGCCAAATGCCTCGTCACCAGACGGAATTAATCGGCAAACTCGAGGAGCACCTAGCAGAAATAACTGTGAAAGTCTTATGGTCGACAAATAATGGCGTATCGCTTGTGCTGAACTGGCTCGAGAAAGCTTGAAGATTTTACTGTGTTAAAACGGAGAGCAACTTGCAGGAGTAACTGTGACTCTCTTATGGTTGCCAATGCTCGTCGCCCAGCAAAAAACATCGGATAACTCGAGGAGCACCTGGCAGAAATAACTGTGAAAGTCTTAAGGTCGACAAATAATGGCGTATCGCTTCTGATGAACTGGCCAGAGAAAACTTGAGTATGCGACTATGGTAAAACGGGGAGCAACTGGTATGTGTAACTATGACTCTCTTAAGGTAGCCAAATGCCTCGTCACCAACGGAATAAATCGGCAAACTCGAGGGGCACCTGGCAGGAGTAACTGTGAAAGTCTTAAGGTCGACTAATAATGGATATAACTCCTGGTGAACAGGCCAGAGAAAGCGTGAAGACGTGACTGTGATAAAACAGGGAGCAACAGGAAGGAGTAAATATGACACTCTTAAGGTTGACAAATACTCGTCACCAGGCGAAATACATGGGCAAATTCGAGGAGCACCTGGCAGAAATAACTGTGAAAGTCTTATGTTCGACAAATAATAGCGTATCACTTCTGGTGAACTGGCCAGAGAAAGCTTGAATATGTGACTATGGTAAAAAGGGGAGCAATTGGTAGGAGTAACTATGACTCTCTTAAGGTAGCCAAATGCCTCGTCACCAGACGGAATTAATCGGCAAACTCGAGGAGCACCTAGCAGAAATAACTGTGAAAGTCTTATGGTCGACAAATAATGGCGTATCGCTTGTGCTGAACTGGCTCGAGAAAGCTTGAAGATTTTACTGTGTTAAAACGGAGAGCAACTTGCAGGAGTAACTGTGACTCTCTTATGGTTGCCAATGCTCGTCGCCCAGCAAAAAACATCGGATAACTCGAGGAGCACCTGGCAGAAATAACTGTGAAAGTCTTAAGGTCGACAAATAATGGCGTATCGCTTCTGATGAACTGTCCAGAGAAAACTTGAGTATGCGACTATGGTAAAACGGGGAGCAACTGGTATGTGTAACTATGACTCTCTTAAGGTAGCCAAATGCCTCGTCACCAACGGAATAAATCGGCAAACTCGAGGGGCACCTGGCAGGAGTAACTGTGAAAGTCTTAAGGTCGACTAATAATGGATATAACTCCTGGTGAACAGGCCAGAGAAAGCTTGAAGACGTGACTGTGATAAAACAGGGAGCAACAGGAAGGAGTAAATATGACACTCTTAAGGTTGACAAATACTCGTCACCAGGCGAAATACATGGGCAAATTCGAGGAGCACCTGGCAGAAATAACTGTGAAAGTCTTATGTTCGACAAATAATAGCGTATCACTTCTGGTGAACTGGCCAGAGAAAGCTTGAATATGTGACTATGGTAAAAAGGGGAGCAATTGGTAGGAGTAACTATGACTCTCTTAAGGTAGCCAAATGCCTCGTCACCAGATGGAATTAATCGGCAAACTCGAGGAGCACCTAGCAGAAATAACTGTGAAAGTCTTATGGTCGACAAATAATGGCGTATCGCTTGTGCTGAACTGGCTCGAGAAAGCTTGAAGATTTTACTGTGTTAAAACGGAGAGCAACTTGCAGGAGTAACTGTGACTCTCTTATGGTTGCCAATGCTCGTCGCCCAGCAAAAAACATCGGATAACTCGAGGAGCACCTGGCAGAAATAACTGTGAAAGTCTTAAGGTCGACAAATAATGGCGTATCGCTTCTGATGAACTGGCCAGAGAAAACTTGAGTATGCGACTATGGTAAAACGGGGAGCAACTGGTATGTGTAACTATGACTCTCTTAAGGTAGCCAAATGCCTCGTCACCAGACGGAATTAATCGGCAAACTCGAGGAGCACCTAGCAGAAATAACTGTGAAAGTCTTATGGTCGACAAATAATGGCGTATCGCTTGTGCTGAACTGGCTCGAGAAAGCTTGAAGATTTTACTGTGTTAAAACGGAGAGCAACTTGCAGGAGTAACTGTGACTCTCTTATGGTTGCCAATGCTCGTCGCCCAGCAAAAAACATCGGATAACTCGAGGAGGACCTGGCAGAAATAACTGTGAAAGTCTTAAGGTCGACAAATAATGGCGTATCGCTTCTGATGAACTGGCCAGAGAAAACTTGAGTATGCGACGATGGTAAAACGGGGAGCAACTGGTATGTGTAGCTATGACTCTCTTAAGGTAGCCAAATGCCTCGTCACCAACGGAATAAATCGGCAAACTCGAGGGGCACCTGGCAGGAGTAACTGTGAAAGTCTTAAGGTCGACTAATAATGGATATAACTCCTGGTGAACAGGCCAGAGAAAGCTTGAAGACGTGACTGTGATAAAACAGGGAGCAACAGGAAGGAGTAAATATGACACTCTTAAGGTTGACAAATACTCGTCACCAGGCGAAATACATGGGCAAATTCGAGGAGCACCTGGCAGAAATAACTGTGAAAGTCTTATGTTCGACAAATAATAGCGTATCACTTCTGGTGAACTGGCCAGAGAAAGCTTGAATATGTGACTATGGTAAAAAGGGGAGCAATTGGTAGGAGTAACTATGACTCTCTTAAGGTAGCCAAATGCCTCGTCACCAGACGGAATTAATCGGCAAACTCGAGGAGCACCTAGCAGAAATAACTGTGAAAGTCTTATGGTCGACAAATAATGGCGTATCGCTTGTGCTGAACTGGCTCGAGAAAGCTTGAAGATTTTACTGTGTTAAAACGGAGAGCAACTTGCAGGAGTAACTGTGACTCTCTTATGGTTGCCAATGCTCGTCGCCCAGCAAAAAACATCGGATAACTCGAGGAGCACCTGGCAGAAATAACTGTGAAAGTCTTAAGGTCGACAAATAATGGCGTATCGCTTCTGATGAACTGGCCAGAGAAAACTTGAGTATGCGACTATGGTAAAACGGGGAGCAACTGGTATGTGTAACTATGACTCTCTTAAGGTAGCCAAATGCCTCGTCACCAACGGAATAAATCGGCAAACTCGAGGGGCACCTGGCAGGAGTAACTGTGAAAGTCTTAAGGTCGACTAATAATGGATATAACTCCTGGTGAACAGGCCAGAGAAAGCGTGAAGACGTGACTGTGATAAAACAGGGAGCAACAGGAAGGAGTAAATATGACACTCTTAAGGTTGACAAATACTCGTCACCAGGCGAAATACATGGGCAAATTCGAGGAGCACCTGGCAGAAATAACTGTGAAAGTCTTATGTTCGACAAATAATAGCGTATCACTTCTGGTGAACTGGCCAGAGAAAGCTTGAATATGTGACTATGGTAAAAAGGGGAGCAATTGGTAGGAGTAACTATGACTCTCTTAAGGTAGCCAAATGCCTCGTCACCAGACGGAATTAATCGGCAAACTCGAGGAGCACCTAGCAGAAATAACTGTGAAAGTCTTATGGTCGACAAATAATGGCGTATCGCTTGTGCTGAACTGGCTCGAGAAAGCTTGAAGATTTTACTGTGTTAAAACGGAGAGCAACTTGCAGGAGTAACTGTGACTCTCTTATGGTTGCCAATGCTCGTCGCCCAGCAAAAAACATCGGATAACTCGAGGAGCACCTGGCAGAAATAACTGTGAAAGTCTTAAGGTCGACAAATAATGGCGTATCGCTTCTGATGAACTGGCCAGAGAAAACTTGAGTATGCGACTATGGTAAAACGGGGAGCAACTGGTATGTGTAACTATGACTCTCTTAAGGTAGCCAAATGCCTCGTCACCAGACGGAATTAATCGGCAAACTCGAGGAGCACCTAGCAGAAATAACTGTGAAAGTCTTATGGTCGACAAATAATGGCGTATCGCTTGTGCTGAACTGGCTCGAGAAAGCTTGAAGATTTTACTGTGTTAAAACGGAGAGCAACTTGCAGGAGTAACTGTGACTCTCTTATGGTTGCCAATGCTCGTCGCCCAGCAAAAAACATCGGATAACTCGAGGAGCACCTGGCAGAAATAACTGTGAAAGTCTTAAGGTCGACAAATAATGGCGTATCGCTTCTGATGAACTGGCCAGAGAAAACTTGAGTATGCGACGATGGTAAAACGGGGAGCAACTGGTATGTGTAACTATGACTCTCTTAAGGTAGCCAAATGCCTCGTCACCAACGGAATAAATCGGCAAACTCGAGGGGCACCTGGCAGGAGTAACTGTGAAAGTCTTAAGGTCGACTAATAATGGATATAACTCCTGGTGAACAGGCCAGAGAAAGCTTGAAGACGTGACTGTGATAAAACAGGGAGCAACAGGAAGGAGTAAATATGACACTCTTAAGGTTGACAAATACTCGTCACCAGGCGAAATACATGGGCAAATTCGAGGAGCACCTGGCAGAAATAACTGTGAAAGTCTTATGTTCGACAAATAATAGCGTATCACTTCTGGTGAACTGGCCAGAGAAAGCTTGAATATGTGACTATGGTAAAAAGGGGAGCAATTGGTAGGAGTAACTATGACTCTCTTAAGGTAGCCAAATGCCTCGTCACCAGACGGAATTAATCGGCAAACTCGAGGAGCACCTAGCAGAAATAACTGTGAAAGTCTTATGGTCGACAAATAATGGCGTATCGCTTGTGCTGAACTGGCTCGAGAAAGCTTGAAGATTTTACTGTATTAAAACGGAGAGCAACTTGCAGGAGTAACTGTGACTCTCTTATGGTTGCCAATGCTCGTCGCCCAGCAAAAAACATCGGATAACTCGAGGAGCACCTGGCAGAAATAACTGTGAAAGTCTTAAGGTCGACAAATAATGGCGTATCGCTTCTGATGAACTGGCCAGAGAAAACTTGAGTATGCGACTATGGTAAAACGGGGAGCAACTGGTATGTGTAACTATGACTCTCTTAAGGTAGCCAAATGCCTCGTCACCAACGGAATAAATCGGCAAACTCGAGGGGCACCTGGCAGGAGTAACTGTGAAAGTCTTAAGGTCGACTAATAATGGATATAACTCCTGGTGAACAGGCCAGAGAAAGCTTGAAGACGTGACTGTGATAAAACAGGGAGCAACAGGAAGGAGTAAATATGACACTCTTAAGGTTGACAAATACTCGTCACCAGGCGAAATACATGGGCAAATTCGAGGAGCACCTGGCAGAAATAACTGTGAAAGTCTTATGTTCGACAAATAATAGCGTATCACTTCTGGTGAACTGGCCAGAGAAAGCTTGAATATGTGACTATGGTAAAAAGGGGAGCAATTGGTAGGAGTAACTATGACTCTCTTAAGGTAGCCAAATGCCTCGTCACCAGACGGAATTAATCGGCAAACTCGAGGAGCACCTAGCAGAAATAACTGTGAAAGTCTTATGGTCGACAAATAATGGCGTATCGCTTGTGCTGAACTGGCTCGAGAAAGCTTGAAGATTTTACTGTGTTAAAACGGAGAGCAACTTGCAGGAGTAACTGTGACTCTCTTATGGTTGCCAATGCTCGTCGCCCAGCAAAAAACATCGGATAACTCGAGGAGCACCTGGCAGAAATAACTGTGAAAGTCTTAAGGTCGACAAATAATGGCGTATCGCTTCTGATGAACTGGCCAGAGAAAACTTGAGTATGCGACTATGGTAAAACGGGGAGCAACTGGTATGTGTAACTATGACTCTCTTAAGGTAGCCAAATGCCTCGTCACCAGACGGAATTAATCGGCAAACTCGAGGAGCACCTAGCAGAAATAACTGTGAAAGTCTTATGGTCGACAAATAATGGCGTATCGCTTGTGCTGAACTGGCTCGAGAAAGCTTGAAGATTTTACTGTGTTAAAACGGAGAGCAACTTGCAGGAGTAACTGTGACTCTCTTATGGTTGCCAATGCTCGTCGCCCAGCAAAAAACATCGGATAACTCGAGGAGCACCTGGCAGAAATAACTGTGAAAGTCTTAAGGTCGACAAATAATGGCGTATCGCTTCTGATGAACTGGCCAGAGAAAACTTGAGTATGCGACGATGGTAAAACGGGGAGCAACTGGTATGTGTAACTATGACTCTCTTAAGGTAGCCAAATGCCTCGTCACCAACGGAATAAATCGGCAAACTCGAGGGGCACCTGGCAGGAGTAACTGTGAAAGTCTTAAGGTCGACTAATAATGGATATAACTCCTGGTGAACAGGCCAGAGAAAGCTTGAAGACGTGACTGTGATAAAACAGGGAGCAACAGGAAGGAGTAAATATGACACTCTTAAGGTTGACAAATACTCGTCACCAGGCGAAATACATGGGCAAATTCGAGGAGCACCTGGCAGAAATAACTGTGAAAGTCTTATGTTCGACAAATAATAGCGTATCACTTCTGGTGAACTGGCCAGAGAAAGCTTGAATATGTGACTATGGTAAAAAGGGGAGCAATTGGTAGGAGTAACTATGACTCTCTTAAGGTAGCCAAATGCCTCGTCACCAGACGGAATTAATCGGCAAACTCGAGGAGCACCTAGCAGAAATAACTGTGAAAGTCTTATGGTCGACAAATAATGGCGTATCGCTTGTGCTGAACTGGCTCGAGAAAGCTTGAAGATTTTACTGTGTTAAAACGGAGAGCAACTTGCAGGAGTAACTGTGACTCTCTTATGGTTGCCAATGCTCGTCGCCCAGCAAAAAACATCGGATAACTCGAGGAGCACCTGGCAGAAATAACTGTGAAAGTCTTAAGGTCGACAAATAATGGCGTATCGCTTCTGATGAACTGGCCAGAGAAAACTTGAGTATGCGACTATGGTAAAACGGGGAGCAACTGGTATGTGTAACTATGACTCTCTTAAGGTAGCCAAATGCCTCGTCACCAACGGAATAAATCGGCAAACTCGAGGGGCACCTGGCAGGAGTAACTGTGAAAGTCTTAAGGTCGACTAATAATGGATATAACTCCTGGTGAACAGGCCAGAGAAAGCTTGAAGACGTGACTGTGATAAAACAGGGAGCAACAGGAAGGAGTAAATATGACACTCTTAAGGTTGACAAATACTCGTCACCAGGCGAAATACATGGGCAAATTCGAGGAGCACCTGGCAGAAATAACTGTGAAAGTCTTATGTTCGACAAATAATAGCGTATCACTTCTGGTGAACTGGCCAGAGAAAGCTTGAATATGTGACTATGGTAAAAAGGGGAGCAATTGGTAGGAGTAACTATGACTCTCTTAAGGTAGCCAAATGCCTCGTCACCAGACGGAATTAATCGGCAAACTCGAGGAGCACCTAGCAGAAATAACTGTGAAAGTCTTATGGTCGACAAATAATGGCGTATCGCTTGTGCTGAACTGGCTCGAGAAAGCTTGAAGATTTTACTGTGTTAAAACGGAGAGCAACTTGCAGGAGTAACTGTGACTCTCTTATGGTTGCCAATGCTCGTCGCCCAGCAAAAAACATCGGATAACTCGAGGAGCACCTGGCAGAAATAACTGTGAAAGTCTTAAGGTCGACAAATAATGGCGTATCGCTTCTGATGAACTGTCCAGAGAAAACTTGAGTATGCGACTATGGTAAAACGGGGAGCAACTGGTATGTGTAACTATGACTCTCTTAAGGTAGCCAAATGCCTCGTCACCAACGGAATAAATCGGCAAACTCGAGGGGCACCTGGCAGGAGTAACTGTGAAAGTCTTAAGGTCGACTAATAATGGATATAACTCCTGGTGAACAGGCCAGAGAAAGCTTGAAGACGTGACTGTGATAAAACAGGGAGCAACAGGAAGGAGTAAATATGACACTCTTAAGGTTGACAAATACTCGTCACCAGGCGAAATACATGGGCAAATTCGAGGAGCACCTGGCAGAAATAACTGTGAAAGTCTTATGTTCGACAAATAATAGCGTATCACTTCTGGTGAACTGGCCAGAGAAAGCTTGAATATGTGACTATGGTAAAAAGGGGAGCAATTGGTAGGAGTAACTATGACTCTCTTAAGGTAGCCAAATGCCTCGTCACCAGACGGAATTAATCGGCAAACTCGAGGAGCACCTAGCAGAAATAACTGTGAAAGTCTTATGGTCGACAAATAATGGCGTATCGCTTGTGCTGAACTGGCTCGAGAAAGCTTGAAGATTTTACTGTGTTAAAACGGAGAGCAACTTGCAGGAGTAACTGTGACTCTCTTATGGTTGCCAATGCTCGTCGCCCAGCAAAAAACATCGGATAACTCGAGGAGCACCTGGCAGAAATAACTGTGAAAGTCTTAAGGTCGACAAATAATGGCGTATCGCTTCTGATGAACTGGCCAGAGAAAACTTGAGTATGCGACTATGGTAAAACGGGGAGCAACTGGTATGTGTAACTATGACTCTCTTAAGGTAGCCAAATGCCTCGTCACCAGACGGAATTAATCGGCAAACTCGAGGAGCACCTAGCAGAAATAACTGTGAAAGTCTTATGGTCGACAAATAATGGCGTATCGCTTGTGCTGAACTGGCTCGAGAAAGCTTGAAGATTTTACTGTGTTAAAACGGAGAGCAACTTGTAGGAGTAACTGTGACTCTCTTATGGTTGCCAATGCTCGTCGCCCAGCAAAAAACATCGGATAACTCGAGGAGCACCTGGCAGAAATAACTGTGAAAGTCTTAAGGTCGACAAATAATGGCGTATCGCTTCTGATGAACTGGCCAGAGAAAACTTGAGTATGCGACGATGGTAAAACGGGGAGCAACTGGTATGTGTAACTATGACTCTCTTAAGGTAGCCAAATGCCTCGTCACCAACGGAATAAATCGGCAAACTCGAGGGGCACCTGGCAGGAGTAACTGTGAAAGTCTTAAGGTCGACTAATAATGGATATAACTCCTGGTGAACAGGCCAGAGAAAGCTTGAAGACGTGACTGTGATAAAACAGGGAGCAACAGGAAGGAGTAAATATGACACTCTTAAGGTTGACAAATACTCGTCACCAGGCGAAATACATGGGCAAATTCGAGGAGCACCTGGCAGAAATAACTGTGAAAGTCTTATGTTCGACAAATAATAGCGTATCACTTCTGGTGAACTGGCCAGAGAAAGCTTGAATATGTGACTATGGTAAAAAGGGGAGCAATTGGTAGGAGTAACTATGACTCTCTTAAGGTAGCCAAATGCCTCGTCACCAGACGGAATTAATCGGCAAACTCGAGGAGCACCTAGCAGAAATAACTGTGAAAGTCTTATGGTCGACAAATAATGGCGTATCGCTTGTGCTGAACTGGCTCGAGAAAGCTTGAAGATTTTACTGTGTTAAAACGGAGAGCAACTTGCAGGAGTAACTGTGACTCTCTTATGGTTGCCAATGCTCGTCGCCCAGCAAAAAACATCGGATAACTCGAGGAGCACCTGGCAGAAATAACTGTGAAAGTCTTAAGGTCGACAAATAATGGCGTATCGCTTCTGATGAACTGGCCAGAGAAAACTTGAGTATGCGACTATGGTAAAACGGGGAGCAACTGGTATGTGTAACTATGACTCTCTTAAGGTAGCCAAATGCCTCGTCACCAACGGAATAAATCGGCAAACTCGAGGGGCACCTGGCAGGAGTAACTGTGAAAGTCTTAAGGTCGACTAATAATGGATATAACTCCTGGTGAACAGGCCAGAGAAAGCTTGAAGACGTGACTGTGATAAAACAGGGAGCAACAGGAAGGAGTAAATATGACACTCTTAAGGTTGACAAATACTCGTCACCAGGCGAAATACATGGGCAAATTCGAGGAGCACCTGGCAGAAATAACTGTGAAAGTCTTATGTTCGACAAATAATAGCGTATCACTTCTGGTGAACTGGCCAGAGAAAGCTTGAATATGTGACTATGGTAAAAAGGGGAGCAATTGGTAGGAGTAACTATGACTCTCTTAAGGTAGCCAAATGCCTCGTCACCAGACGGAATTAATCGGCAAACTCGAGGAGCACCTAGCAGAAATAACTGTGAAAGTCTTATGGTCGACAAATAATGGCGTATCGCTTGTGCTGAACTGGCTCGAGAAAGCTTGAAGATTTTACTGTGTTAAAACGGAGAGCAACTTGCAGGAGTAACTGTGACTCTCTTATGGTTGCCAATGCTCGTCGCCCAGCAAAAAACATCGGATAACTCGAGGAGCACCTGGCAGAAATAACTGTGAAAGTCTTAAGGTCGACAAATAATGGCGTATCGCTTCTGATGAACTGGCCAGAGAAAACTTGAGTATGCGACTATGGTAAAACGGGGAGCAACTGGTATGTGTAACTATGACTCTCTTAAGGTAGCCAAATGCCTCGTCACCAGACGGAATTAATCGGCAAACTCGAGGAGCACCTAGCAGAAATAACTGTGAAAGTCTTATGGTCGACAAATAATGGCGTATCGCTTGTGCTGAACTGGCTCGAGAAAGCTTGAAGATTTTACTGTGTTAAAACGGAGAGCAACTTGCAGGAGTAACTGTGACTCTCTTATGGTTGCCAATGCTCGTCGCCCAGCAAAAAACATCGGATAACTCGAGGAGCACCTGGCAGAAATAACTGTGAAAGTCTTAAGGTCGACAAATAATGGCGTATCGCTTCTGATGAACTGGCCAGAGAAAACTTGAGTATGCGACGATGGTAAAACGGGGAGCAACTGGTATGTGTAACTATGACTCTCTTAAGGTAGCCAAATGCCTCGTCACCAACGGAATAAATCGGCAAACTCGAGGGGCACCTGGCAGGAGTAACTGTGAAAGTCTTAAGGTCGACTAATAATGGATATAACTCCTGGTGAACAGGCCAGAGAAAGCTTGAAGACGTGACTGTGATAAAACAGGGAGCAACAGGAAGGAGTAAATATGACACTCTTAAGGTTGACAAATACTCGTCACCAGGCGAAATACATGGGCAAATTCGAGGAGCACCTGGCAGAAATAACTGTGAAAGTCTTATGTTCGACAAATAATAGCGTATCACTTCTGGTGAACTGGCCAGAGAAAGCTTGAATATGTGACTATGGTAAAAAGGGGAGCAATTGGTAGGAGTAACTATGACTCTCTTAAGGTAGCCAAATGCCTCGTCACCAGACGGAATTAATCGGCAAACTCGAGGAGCACCTAGCAGAAATAACTGTGAAAGTCTTATGGTCGACAAATAATGGCGTATCGCTTGTGCTGAACTGGCTCGAGAAAGCTTGAAGATTTTACTGTGTTAAAACGGAGAGCAACTTGCAGGAGTAACTGTGACTCTCTTATGGTTGCCAATGCTCGTCGCCCAGCAAAAAACATCGGATAACTCGAGGAGCACCTGGCAGAAATAACTGTGAAAGTCTTAAGGTCGACAAATAATGGCGTATCGCTTCTGATGAACTGGCCAGAGAAAACTTGAGTATGCGACTATGGTAAAACGGGGAGCAACTGGTATGTGTAACTATGACTCTCTTAAGGTAGCCAAATGCCTCGTCACCAACGGAATAAATCGGCAAACTCGAGGGGCACCTGGCAGGAGTAACTGTGAAAGTCTTAAGGTCGACTAATAATGGATATAACTCCTGGTGAACAGGCCAGAGAAAGCTTGAAGACGTGACTGTGATAAAACAGGGAGCAACAGGAAGGAGTAAATATGACACTCTTAAGGTTGACAAATACTCGTCACCAGGCGAAATACATGGGCAAATTCGAGGAGCACCTGGCAGAAATAACTGTGAAAGTCTTATGTTCGACAAATAATAGCGTATCACTTCTGGTGAACTGGCCAGAGAAAGCTTGAATATGTGACTATGGTAAAAAGGGGAGCAATTGGTAGGAGTAACTATGACTCTCTTAAGGTAGCCAAATGCCTCGTCACCAGACGGAATTAATCGGCAAACTCGAGGAGCACCTAGCAGAAATAACTGTGAAAGTCTTATGGTCGACAAATAATGGCGTATCGCTTGTGCTGAACTGGCTCGAGAAAGCTTGAAGATTTTACTGTGTTAAAACGGAGAGCAACTTGCAGGAGTAACTGTGACTCTCTTATGGTTGCCAATGCTCGTCGCCCAGCAAAAAACATCGGATAACTCGAGGAGCACCTGGCAGAAATAACTGTGAAAGTCTTAAGGTCGACAAATAATGGCGTATCGCTTCTGATGAACTGGCCAGAGAAAACTTGAGTATGCGACTATGGTAAAACGGGGAGCAACTGGTATGTGTAACTATGACTCTCTTAAGGTAGCCAAATGCCTCGTCACCAGACGGAATTAATCGGCAAACTCGAGGAGCACCTAGCAGAAATAACTGTGAAAGTCTTATGGTCGACAAATAATGGCGTATCGCTTGTGCTGAACTGGCTCGAGAAAGCTTGAAGATTTTACTGTGTTAAAACGGAGAGCAACTTGCAGGAGTAACTGTGACTCTCTTATGGTTGCCAATGCTCGTCGCCCAGCAAAAAACATCGGATAACTCGAGGAGCACCTGGCAGAAATAACTGTGAAAGTCTTAAGGTCGACAAATAATGGCGTATCGCTTCTGATGAACTGGCCAGAGAAAACTTGAGTATGCGACTATGGTAAAACGGGGAGCAACTGGTATGTGTAACTATGACTCTCTTAAGGTAGCCAAATGCCTCGTCACCAACGGAATAAATCGGCAAACTCGAGGGGCACCTGGCGGGAGTAACTGTGAAAGTCTTAAGGTCGACTAATAATGGATATAACTCCTGGTGAACAGGCCAGAGAAAGCTTGAAGACGTGACTGTGATAAAACAGGGAGCAACAGGAAGGAGTAAATATGACACTCTTAAGGTTGACAAATACTCGTCACCAGGCGAAATACATGGGCAAATTCGAGGAGCACCTGGCAGAAATAACTGTGAAAGTCTTATGTTCGACAAATAATAGCGTATCACTTCTGGTGAACTGGCCAGAGAAAGCTTGAATATGTGACTATGGTAAAAAGGGGAGCAATTGGTAGGAGTAACTATGACTCTCTTAAGGTAGCCAAATGCCTCGTCACCAGACGGAATTAATCGGCAAACTCGAGGAGCACCTAGCAGAAATAACTGTGAAAGTCTTATGGTCGACAAATAATGGCGTATCGCTTGTGCTGAACTGGCTCGAGAAAGCTTGAAGATTTTACTGTGTTAAAACGGAGAGCAACTTGCAGGAGTAACTGTGACTCTCTTATGGTTGCCAATGCTCGTCGCCCAGCAAAAAACATCGGATAACTCGAGGAGCACCTGGCAGAAATAACTGTGAAAGTCTTAAGGTCGACAAATAATGGCGTATCGCTTCTGATGAACTGGCCAGAGAAAACTTGAGCATGCGACTATGGTAAAACGGGGAGCAACTGGTATGTGTAACTATGACTCTCTTAAGGTAGCCAAATGCCTCGTCACCAACGGAATAAATCGGCAAACTCGAGGGGCACCTGGCAGGAGTAACTGTGAAAGTCTTAAGGTCGACTAATAATGGATATAACTCCTGGTGAACAGGCCAGAGAAAGCTTGAAGACGTGACTGTGATAAAACAGGGAGCAACAGGAAGGAGTAAATATGACACTCTTAAGGTTGACAAATACTCGTCACCAGGCGAAATACATGGGCAAATTCGAGGAGCACCTGGCAGAAATAACTGTGAAAGTCTTATGTTCGACAAATAATAGCGTATCACTTCTGGTGAACTGGCCAGAGAAAGCTTGAATATGTGACTATGGTAAAAAGGGGAGCAATTGGTAGGAGTAACTATGACTCTCTTAAGGTAGCCAAATGCCTCGTCACCAGACGGAATTAATCGGCAAACTCGAGGAGCACCTAGCAGAAATAACTGTGAAAGTCTTATGGTCGACAAATAATGGCGTATCGCTTGTGCTGAACTGGCTCGAGAAAGCTTGAAGATTTTACTGTGTTAAAACGGAGAGCAACTTGCAGGAGTAACTGTGACTCTCTTATGGTTGCCAATGCTCGTCGCCCAGCAAAAAACATCGGATAACTCGAGGAGCACCTGGCAGAAATAACTGTGAAAGTCTTAAGGTCGACAAATAATGGCGTATCGCTTCTGATGAACTGGCCAGAGAAAACTTGAGTATGCGACTATGGTAAAACGGGGAGCAACTGGTATGTGTAACTATGACTCTCTTAAGGTAGCCAAATGCCTCGTCACCAGACGGAATTTATCGGCAAACTCGAGGAGCACCTAGCAGAAATAACTGTGAAAGTCTTATGGTCGACAAATAATGGCGTATCGCTTGTGCTGAACTGGCTCGAGAAAGCTTGAAGATTTTACTGTGTTAAAACGGAGAGCAACTTGCAGGAGTAACTGTGACTCTCTTATGGTTGCCAATGCTCGTCGCCCAGCAAAAAACATCGGATAACTCGAGGAGCACCTGGCAGAAATAACTGTGAAAGTCTTAAGGTCGACAAATAATGGCGTATCGCTTCTGATGAACTGGCCAGAGAAAACTTGAGTATGCGACTATGGTAAAACGGGGAGCAACTGGTATGTGTAACTATGACTCTCTTAAGGTAGCCAAATGCCTCGTCACCAACGGAATAAATCGGCAAACTCGAGGGGCACCTGGCAGGAGTAACTGTGAAAGTCTTAAGGTCGACTAATAATGGATATAACTCCTGGTGAACAGGCCAGAGAAAGCTTGAAGACGTGACTGTGATAAAACAGGGAGCAACAGGAAGGAGTAAATATGACACTCTTAAGGTTGACAAATACTCGTCACCAGGCGAAATACATGGGCAAATTCGAGGAGCACCTGGCAGAAATAACTGTGAAAGTCTTATGTTCGACAAATAATAGCGTATCACTTCTGGTGAACTGGCCAGAGAAAGCTTGAATATGTGACTATGGTAAAAAGGGGAGCAATTGGTAGGAGTAACTATGACTCTCTTAAGGTAGCCAAATGCCTCGTCACCAGACGGAATTAATCGGCAAACTCGAGGAGCACCTAGCAGAAATAACTGTGAAAGTCTTATGGTCGACAAATAATGGCGTATCGCTTGTGCTGAACTGGCTCGAGAAAGCTTGAAGATTTTACTGTGTTAAAACGGAGAGCAACTTGCAGGAGTAACTGTGACTCTCTTATGGTTGCCAATGCTCGTCGCCCAGCAAAAAACATCGGATAACTCGAGGAGCACCTGGCAGAAATAACTGTGAAAGTCTTAAGGTCGACAAATAATGGCGTATCGCTTCTGATGAACTGGCCAGAGAAAACTTGAGCATGCGACTATGGTAAAACGGGGAGCAACTGGTATGTGTAACTATGACTCTCTTAAGGTAGCCAAATGCCTCGTCACCAACGGAATAAATCGGCAAACTCGAGGGGCACCTGGCAGGAGTAACTGTGAAAGTCTTAAGGTCGACTAATAATGGATATAACTCCTGGTGAACAGGCCAGAGAAAGCTTGAAGACGTGACTGTGATAAAACAGGGAGCAACAGGAAGGAGTAAATATGACACTCTTAAGGTTGACAAATACTCGTCACCAGGCGAAATACATGGGCAAATTCGAGGAGCACCTGGCAGAAATAACTGTGAAAGTCTTATGTTCGACAAATAATAGCGTATCACTTCTGGTGAACTGGCCAGAGAAAGCTTGAATATGTGACTATGGTAAAAAGGGGAGCAATTGGTAGGAGTAACTATGACTCTCTTAAGGTAGCCAAATGCCTCGTCACCAGACGGAATTAATCGGCAAACTCGAGGAGCACCTAGCAGAAATAACTGTGAAAGTCTTATGGTCGACAAATAATGGCGTATCGCTTGTGCTGAACTGGCTCGAGAAAGCTTGAAGATTTTACTGTGTTAAAACGGAGAGCAACTTGCAGGAGTAACTGTGACTCTCTTATGGTTGCCAATGCTCGTCGCCCAGCAAAAAACATCGGATAACTCGAGGAGCACCTGGCAGAAATAACTGTGAAAGTCTTAAGGTCGACAAATAATGGCGTATCGCTTCTGATGAACTGGCCAGAGAAAACTTGAGCATGCGACTATGGTAAAACGGGGAGCAACTGGTATGTGTAACTATGACTCTCTTAAGGTAGCCAAATGCCTCGTCACCAACGGAATAAATCGGCAAACTCGAGGGGCACCTGGCAGGAGTAACTGTGAAAGTCTTAAGGTCGACTAATAATGGATATAACTCCTGGTGAACAGGCCAGAGAAAGCTTGAAGACGTGACTGTGATAAAACAGGGAGCAACAGGAAGGAGTAAATATGACACTCTTAAGGTTGACAAATACTCGTCACCAGGCGAAATACATGGGCAAATTCGAGGAGCACCTGGCAGAAATAACTGTGAAAGTCTTATGTTCGACAAATAATAGCGTATCACTTCTGGTGAACTGGCCAGAGAAAGCTTGAATATGTGACTATGGTAAAAAGGGGAGCAATTGGTAGGAGTAACTATGACTCTCTTAAGGTAGCCAAATGCCTCGTCACCAGACGGAATTAATCGGCAAACTCGAGGAGCACCTAGCAGAAATAACTGTGAAAGTCTTATGGTCGACAAATAATGGCGTATCGCTTGTGCTGAACTGGCTCGAGAAAGCTTGAAGATTTTACTGTGTTAAAACGGAGAGCAACTTGCAGGAGTAACTGTGACTCTCTTATGGTTGCCAATGCTCGTCGCCCAGCAAAAAACATCGGATAACTCGAGGAGCACCTGGCAGAAATAACTGTGAAAGTCTTAAGGTCGACAAATAATGGCGTATCGCTTCTGATGAACTGGCCAGAGAAAACTTGAGTATGCGACTATGGTAAAACGGGGAGCAACTGGTATGTGTAACTATGACTCTCTTAAGGTAGCCAAATGCCTCGTCACCAGACGGAATTTATCGGCAAACTCGAGGAGCACCTAGCAGAAATAACTGTGAAAGTCTTATGGTCGACAAATAATGGCGTATCGCTTGTGCTGAACTGGCTCGAGAAAGCTTGAAGATTTTACTGTGTTAAAACGGAGAGCAACTTGCAGGAGTAACTGTGACTCTCTTATGGTTGCCAATGCTCGTCGCCCAGCAAAAAACATCGGATAACTCGAGGAGCACCTGGCAGAAATAACTGTGAAAGTCTTAAGGTCGACAAATAATGGCGTATCGCTTCTGATGAACTGGCCAGAGAAAACTTGAGTATGCGACTATGGTAAAACGGGGAGCAACTGGTATGTGTAACTATGACTCTCTTAAGGTAGCCAAATGCCTCGTCACCAACGGAATAAATCGGCAAACTCGAGGGGCACCTGGCAGGAGTAACTGTGAAAGTCTTAAGGTCGACTAATAATGGATATAACTCCTGGTGAACAGGCCAGAGAAAGCTTGAAGACGTGACTGTGATAAAACAGGGAGCAACAGGAAGGAGTAAATATGACACTCTTAAGGTTGACAAATACTCGTCACCAGGCGAAATACATGGGCAAATTCGAGGAGCACCTGGCAGAAATAACTGTGAAAGTCTTATGTTCGACAAATAATAGCGTATCACTTCTGGTGAACTGGCCAGAGAAAGCTTGAATATGTGACTATGGTAAAAAGGGGAGCAATTGGTAGGAGTAACTATGACTCTCTTAAGGTAGCCAAATGCCTCGTCACCAGACGGAATTAATCGGCAAACTCGAGGAGCACCTAGCAGAAATAACTGTGAAAGTCTTATGGTCGACAAATAATGGCGTATCGCTTGTGCTGAACTGGCTCGAGAAAGCTTGAAGATTTTACTGTGTTAAAACGGAGAGCAACTTGCAGGAGTAACTGTGACTCTCTTATGGTTGCCAATGCTCGTCGCCCAGCAAAAAACATCGGATAACTCGAGGAGCACCTGGCAGAAATAACTGTGAAAGTCTTAAGGTCGACAAATAATGGCGTATCGCTTCTGATGAACTGGCCAGAGAAAACTTGAGCATGCGACTATGGTAAAACGGGGAGCAACTGGTATGTGTAACTATGACTCTCTTAAGGTAGCCAAATGCCTCGTCACCAACGGAATAAATCGGCAAACTCGAGGGGCACCTGGCAGGAGTAACTGTGAAAGTCTTAAGGTCGACTAATAATGGATATAACTCCTGGTGAACAGGCCAGAGAAAGCTTGAAGACGTGACTGTGATAAAACAGGGAGCAACAGGAAGGAGTAAATATGACACTCTTAAGGTTGACAAATACTCGTCACCAGGCGAAATACATGGGCAAATTCGAGGAGCACCTGGCAGAAATAACTGTGAAAGTCTTATGTTCGACAAATAATAGCGTATCACTTCTGGTGAACTGGCCAGAGAAAGCTTGAATATGTGACTATGGTAAAAAGGGGAGCAATTGGTAGGAGTAACTATGACTCTCTTAAGGTAGCCAAATGCCTCGTCACCAGACGGAATTAATCGGCAAACTCGAGGAGCACCTAGCAGAAATAACTGTGAAAGTCTTATGGTCGACAAATAATGGCGTATCGCTTGTGCTGAACTGGCTCGAGAAAGCTTGAAGATTTTACTGTGTTAAAACGGAGAGCAACTTGCAGGAGTAACTGTGACTCTCTTATGGTTGCCAATGCTCGTCGCCCAGCAAAAAACATCGGATAACTCGAGGAGCACCTGGCAGAAATAACTGTGAAAGTCTTAAGGTCGACAAATAATGGCGTATCGCTTCTGATGAACTGGCCAGAGAAAACTTGAGTATGCGACTATGGTAAAACGGGGAGCAACTGGTATGTGTAACTATGACTCTCTTAAGGTAGCCAAATGCCTCGTCACCAGACGGAATTTATCGGCAAACTCGAGGAGCACCTAGCAGAAATAACTGTGAAAGTCTTATGGTCGACAAATAATGGCGTATCGCTTGTGCTGAACTGGCTCGAGAAAGCTTGAAGATTTTACTGTGTTAAAACGGAGAGCAACTTGCAGGAGTAACTGTGACTCTCTTATGGTTGCCAATGCTCGTCGCCCAGCAAAAAACATCGGATAACTCGAGGAGCACCTGGCAGAAATAACTGTGAAAGTCTTAAGGTCGACAAATAATGGCGTATCGCTTCTGATGAACTGGCCAGAGAAAACTTGAGTATGCGACTATGGTAAAACGGGGAGCAACTGGTATGTGTAACTATGACTCTCTTAAGGTAGCCAAATGCCTCGTCACCAACGGAATAAATCGGCAAACTCGAGGGGCACCTGGCAGGAGTAACTGTGAAAGTCTTAAGGTCGACTAATAATGGATATAACTCCTGGTGAACAGGCCAGAGAAAGCTTGAAGACGTGACTGTGATAAAACAGGGAGCAACAGGAAGGAGTAAATATGACACTCTTAAGGTTGACAAATACTCGTCACCAGGCGAAATACATGGGCAAATTCGAGGAGCACCTGGCAGAAATAACTGTGAAAGTCTTATGTTCGACAAATAATAGCGTATCACTTCTGGTGAACTGGCCAGAGAAAGCTTGAATATGTGACTATGGTAAAAAGGGGAGCAATTGGTAGGAGTAACTATGACTCTCTTAAGGTAGCCAAATGCCTCGTCACCAGACGGAATTAATCGGCAAACTCGAGGAGCACCTAGCAGAAATAACTGTGAAAGTCTTATGGTCGACAAATAATGGCGTATCGCTTGTGCTGAACTGGCTCGAGAAAGCTTGAAGATTTTACTGTGTTAAAACGGAGAGCAACTTGCAGGAGTAACTGTGACTCTCTTATGGTTGCCAATGCTCGTCGCCCAGCAAAAAACATCGGATAACTCGAGGAGCACCTGGCAGAAATAACTGTGAAAGTCTTAAGGTCGACAAATAATGGCGTATCGCTTCTGATGAACTGGCCAGAGAAAACTTGAGTATGCGACTATGGTAAAACGGGGAGCAACTGGTATGTGTAACTATGACTCTCTTAAGGTAGCCAAATGCCTCGTCACCAACGGAATAAATCGGCAAACTCGAGGGGCACCTGGCAGGAGTAACTGTGAAAGTCTTAAGGTCGACTAATAATGGATATAACTCCTGGTGAACAGGCCAGAGAAAGCTTGAAGACGTGACTGTGATAAAACAGGGAGCAACAGGAAGGAGTAAATATGACACTCTTAAGGTTGACAAATACTCGTCACCAGGCGAAATACATGGGCAAATTCGAGGAGCACCTGGCAGAAATAACTGTGAAAGTCTTATGTTCGACAAATAATAGCGTATCACTTCTGGTGAACTGGCCAGAGAAAGCTTGAATATGTGACTATGGTAAAAAGGGGAGCAATTGGTAGGAGTAACTATGACTCTCTTAAGGTAGCCAAATGCCTCGTCACCAGACGGAATTAATCGGCAAACTCGAGGAGCACCTAGCAGAAATAACTGTGAAAGTCTTATGGTCGACAAATAATGGCGTATCGCTTGTGCTGAACTGGCTCGAGAAAGCTTGAAGATTTTACTGTGTTAAAACGGAGAGCAACTTGCAGGAGTAACTGTGACTCTCTTATGGTTGCCAATGCTCGTCGCCCAGCAAAAAACATCGGATAACTCGAGGAGCACCTGGCAGAAATAACTGTGAAAGTCTTAAGGTCGACAAATAATGGCGTATCGCTTCTGATGAACTGGCCAGAGAAAACTTGAGTATGCGACTATGGTAAAACGGGGAGCAACTGGTATGTGTAACTATGACTCTCTTAAGGTAGCCAAATGCCTCGTCACCAACGGAATAAATCGGCAAACTCGAGGGGCACCTGGCAGGAGTAACTGTGAAAGTCTTAAGGTCGACTAATAATGGATATAACTCCTGGTGAACAGGCCAGAGGAAGCTTGAAGACGTGACTGTGATAAAACAGGGAGCAACAGGAAGGAGTAAATATGACACTCTTAAGGTTGACAAATACTCGTCACCAGGCGAAATACATGGGCAAATTCGAGGAGCACCTGGCAGAAATAACTGTGAAAGTCTTATGTTCGACAAATAATAGCGTATCACTTCTGGTGAACTGGCCAGAGAAAGCTTGAATATGTGACTATGGTAAAAAGGGGAGCAATTGGTAGGAGTAACTATGACTCTCTTAAGGTAGCCAAATGCCTCGTCACCAGACGGAATTAATCGGCAAACTCGAGGAGCACCTAGCAGAAATAACTGTGAAAGTCTTATGGTCGACAAATAATGGCGTATCGCTTGTGCTGAACTGGCTCGAGAAAGCTTGAAGATTTTACTGTGTTAAAACGGAGAGCAACTTGCAGGAGTAACTGTGACTCTCTTATGGTTGCCAATGCTCGTCGCCCAGCAAAAAACATCGGATAACTCGAGGAGCACCTGGCAGAAATAACTGTGAAAGTCTTAAGGTCGACAAATAATGGCGTATCGCTTCTGATGAACTGGCCAGAGAAAACTTGAGTATGCGACTATGGTAAAACGGGGAGCAACTGGTATGTGTAACTATGACTCTCTTAAGGTAGCCAAATGCCTCGTCACCAACGGAATAAATCGGCAAACTCGAGGGGCACCTGGCAGGAGTAACTGTGAAAGTCTTAAGGTCGACTAATAATGGATATAACTCCTGGTGAACAGGCCAGAGAAAGCTTGAAGACGTGACTGTGATAAAACAGGGAGCAACAGGAAGGAGTAAATATGACACTCTTAAGGTTGACAAATACTCGTCACCAGGCGAAATACATGGGCAAATTCGAGGAGCACCTGGCAGAAATAACTGTGAAAGTCTTATGTTCGACAAATAATAGCGTATCACTTCTGGTGAACTGGCCAGAGAAAGCTTGAATATGTGACTATGGTAAAAAGGGGAGCAATTGGTAGGAGTAACTATGACTCTCTTAAGGTAGCCAAATGCCTCGTCACCAGACGGAATTAATCGGCAAACTCGAGGAGCACCTAGCAGAAATAACTGTGAAAGTCTTATGGTCGACAAATAATGGCGTATCGCTTGTGCTGAACTGGCTCGAGAAAGCTTGAAGATTTTACTGTGTTAAAACGGAGAGCAACTTGCAGGAGTAACTGTGACTCTCTTATGGTTGCCAATGCTCGTCGCCCAGCAAAAAACATCGGATAACTCGAGGAGCACCTGGCAGAAATAACTGTGAAAGTCTTAAGGTCGACAAATAATGGCGTATCGCTTCTGATGAACTGGCCAGAGAAAACTTGAGTATGCGACTATGGTAAAACGGGGAGCAACTGGTATGTGTAACTATGACTCTCTTAAGGTAGCCAAATGCCTCGTCACCAGACGGAATTTATCGGCAAACTCGAGGAGCACCTAGCAGAAATAACTGTGAAAGTCTTATGGTCGACAAATAATGGCGTATCGCTTGTGCTGAACTGGCTCGAGAAAGCTTGAAGATTTTACTGTGTTAAAACGGAGAGCAACTTGCAGGAGTAACTGTGACTCTCTTATGGTTGCCAATGCTCGTCGCCCAGCAAAAAACATCGGATAACTCGAGGAGCACCTGGCAGAAATAACTGTGAAAGTCTTAAGGTCGACAAATAATGGCGTATCGCTTCTGATGAACTGGCCAGAGAAAACTTGAGTATGCGACTATGGTAAAACGGGGAGCAACTGGTATGTGTAACTATGACTCTCTTAAGGTAGCCAAATGCCTCGTCACCAACGGAATAAATCGGCAAACTCGAGGGGCACCTGGCAGGAGTAACTGTGAAAGTCTTAAGGTCGACTAATAATGGATATAACTCCTGGTGAACAGGCCAGAGAAAGCTTGAAGACGTGACTGTGATAAAACAGGGAGCAACAGGAAGGAGTAAATATGACACTCTTAAGGTTGACAAATACTCGTCACCAGGCGAAATACATGGGCAAATTCGAGGAGCACCTGGCAGAAATAACTGTGAAAGTCTTATGTTCGACAAATAATAGCGTATCACTTCTGGTGAACTGGCCAGAGAAAGCTTGAATATGTGACTATGGTAAAAAGGGGAGCAATTGGTAGGAGTAACTATGACTCTCTTAAGGTAGCCAAATGCCTCGTCACCAGACGGAATTAATCGGCAAACTCGAGGAGCACCTAGCAGAAATAACTGTGAAAGTCTTATGGTCGACAAATAATGGCGTATCGCTTGTGCTGAACTGGCTCGAGAAAGCTTGAAGATTTTACTGTGTTAAAACGGAGAGCAACTTGCAGGAGTAACTGTGACTCTCTTATGGTTGCCAATGCTCGTCGCCCAGCAAAAAACATCGGATAACTCGAGGAGCACCTGGCAGAAATAACTGTGAAAGTCTTAAGGTCGACAAATAATGGCGTATCGCTTCTGATGAACTGGCCAGAGAAAACTTGAGTATGCGACTATGGTAAAACGGGGAGCAACTGGTATGTGTAACTATGACTCTCTTAAGGTAGCCAAATGCCTCGTCACCAACGGAATAAATCGGCAAACTCGAGGGGCACCTGGCAGGAGTAACTGTGAAAGTCTTAAGGTCGACTAATAATGGATATAACTCCTGGTGAACAGGCCAGAGAAAGCTTGAAGACGTGACTGTGATAAAACAGGGAGCAACAGGAAGGAGTAAATATGACACTCTTAAGGTTGACAAATACTCGTCACCAGGCGAAATACATGGGCAAATTCGAGGAGCACCTGGCAGAAATAACTGTGAAAGTCTTATGTTCGACAAATAATAGCGTATCACTTCTGGTGAACTGGCCAGAGAAAGCTTGAATATGTGACTATGGTAAAAAGGGGAGCAATTGGTAGGAGTAACTATGACTCTCTTAAGGTAGCCAAATGCCTCGTCACCAGACGGAATTAATCGGCAAACTCGAGGAGCACCTAGCAGAAATAACTGTGAAAGTCTTATGGTCGACAAATAATGGCGTATCGCTTGTGCTGAACTGGCTCGAGAAAGCTTGAAGATTTTACTGTGTTAAAACGGAGAGCAACTTGCAGGAGTAACTGTGACTCTCTTATGGTTGCCAATGCTCGTCGCCCAGCAAAAAACATCGGATAACTCGAGGAGCACCTGGCAGAAATAACTGTGAAAGTCTTAAGGTCGACAAATAATGGCGTATCGCTTCTGATGAACTGGCCAGAGAAAACTTGAGTATGCGACTATGGTAAAACGGGGAGCAACTGGTATGTGTAACTATGACTCTCTTAAGGTAGCCAAATGCCTCGTCACCAGACGGAATTAATCGGCAAACTCGAGGAGCACCTAGCAGAAATAACTGTGAAAGTCTTATGGTCGACAAATAATGGCGTATCGCTTGTGCTGAACTGGCTCGAGAAAGCTTGAAGATTTTACTGTGTTAAAACGGAGAGCAACTTGCAGGAGTAACTGTGACTCTCTTATGGTTGCCAATGCTCGTCGCCCAGCAAAAAACATCGGATAACTCGAGGAGCACCTGGCAGAAATAACTGTGAAAGTCTTAAGGTCGACAAATAATGGCGTATCGCTTCTGATGAACTGGCCAGAGAAAACTTGAGTATGCGACTATGGTAAAACGGGGAGCAACTGGTATGTGTAACTATGACTCTCTTAAGGTAGCCAAATGCCTCGTCACCAACGGAATAAATCGGCAAACTCGAGGGGCACCTGGCAGGAGTAACTGTGAAAGTCTTAAGGTCGACTAATAATGGATATAACTCCTGGTGAACAGGCCAGAGAAAGCTTGAAGACGTGACTGTGATAAAACAGGGAGCAACAGGAAGGAGTAAATATGACACTCTTAAGGTTGACAAATACTCGTCACCAGGCGAAATACATGGGCAAATTCGAGGAGCACCTGGCAGAAATAACTGTGAAAGTCTTATGTTCGACAAATAATAGCGTATCACTTCTGGTGAACTGGCCAGAGAAAGCTTGAATATGTGACTATGGTAAAAAGGGGAGCAATTGGTAGGAGTAACTATGACTCTCTTAAGGTAGCCAAATGCCTCGTCACCAGACGGAATTAATCGGCAAACTCGAGGAGCACCTAGCAGAAATAACTGTGAAAGTCTTATGGTCGACAAATAATGGCGTATCGCTTGTGCTGAACTGGCTCGAGAAAGCTTGAAGATTTTACTGTGTTAAAACGGAGAGCAACTTGCAGGAGTAACTGTGACTCTCTTATGGTTGCCAATGCTCGTCGCCCAGCAAAAAACATCGGATAACTCGAGGAGCACCTGGCAGAAATAACTGTGAAAGTCTTAAGGTCGACAAATAATGGCGTATCGCTTCTGATGAACTGGCCAGAGAAAACTTGAGTATGCGACTATGGTAAAACGGGGAGCAACTGGTATGTGTAACTATGACTCTCTTAAGGTAGCCAAATGCCTCGTCACCAACGGAATAAATCGGCAAACTCGAGGGGCACCTGGCAGGAGTAACTGTGAAAGTCTTAAGGTCGACTAATAATGGATATAACTCCTGGTGAACAGGCCAGAGAAAGCTTGAAGACGTGACTGTGATAAAACAGGGAGCAACAGGAAGGAGTAAATATGACACTCTTAAGGTTGACAAATACTCGTCACCAGGCGAAATACATGGGCAAATTCGAGGAGCACCTGGCAGAAATAACTGTGAAAGTCTTATGTTCGACAAATAATAGCGTATCACTTCTGGTGAACTGGCCAGAGAAAGCTTGAATATGTGACTATGGTAAAAAGGGGAGCAATTGGTAGGAGTAACTATGACTCTCTTAAGGTAGCCAAATGCCTCGTCACCAGACGGAATTAATCGGCAAACTCGAGGAGCACCTAGCAGAAATAACTGTGAAAGTCTTATGGTCGACAAATAATGGCGTATCGCTTGTGCTGAACTGGCTCGAGAAAGCTTGAAGATTTTACTGTGTTAAAACGGAGAGCAACTTGCAGGAGTAACTGTGACTCTCTTATGGTTGCCAATGCTCGTCGCCCAGCAAAAAACATCGGATAACTCGAGGAGCACCTGGCAGAAATAACTGTGAAAGTCTTAAGGTCGACAAATAATGGCGTATCGCTTCTGATGAACTGGCCAGAGAAAACTTGAGTATGCGACTATGGTAAAACGGGGAGCAACTGGTATGTGTAACTATGACTCTCTTAAGGTAGCCAAATGCCTCGTCACCAACGGAATAAATCGGCAAACTCGAGGGGCACCTGGCAGGAGTAACTGTGAAAGTCTTAAGGTCGACTAATAATGGATATAACTCCTGGTGAACAGGCCAGAGAAAGCTTGAAGACGTGACTGTGATAAAACAGGGAGCAACAGGAAGGAGTAAATATGACACTCTTAAGGTTGACAAATACTCGTCACCAGGCGAAATACATGGGCAAATTCGAGGAGCACCTGGCAGAAATAACTGTGAAAGTCTTATGTTCGACAAATAATAGCGTATCACTTCTGGTGAACTGGCCAGAGAAAGCTTGAATATGTGACTATGGTAAAAAGGGGAGCAATTGGTAGGAGTAACTATGACTCTCTTAAGGTAGCCAAATGCCTCGTCACCAGACGGAATTAATCGGCAAACTCGAGGAGCACCTAGCAGAAATAACTGTGAAAGTCTTATGGTCGACAAATAATGGCGTATCGCTTGTGCTGAACTGGCTCGAGAAAGCTTGAAGATTTTACTGTGTTAAAACGGAGAGCAACTTGCAGGAGTAACTGTGACTCTCTTATGGTTGCCAATGCTCGTCGCCCAGCAAAAAACATCGGATAACTCGAGGAGCACCTGGCAGAAATAACTGTGAAAGTCTTAAGGTCGACAAATAATGGCGTATCGCTTCTGATGAACTGGCCAGAGAAAACTTGAGTATGCGACTATGGTAAAACGGGGAGCAACTGGTATGTGTAACTATGACTCTCTTAAGGTAGCCAAATGCCTCGTCACCAGACGGAATTAATCGGCAAACTCGAGGAGCACCTAGCAGAAATAACTGTGAAAGTCTTATGGTCGACAAATAATGGCGTATCGCTTGTGCTGAACTGGCTCGAGAAAGCTTGAAGATTTTACTGTGTT